>NC_091323.1:17430633-17558133 GCF_038502225.1 Cherax quadricarinatus | reverse complement strand
ATAAACTTTACTGTTGAGTTTGAAGAAAATAACTCATTGCCTTTTCTAGATGTTTTAATTATTAAGGGTAATAATGAATTCAAATTTAAAATTTACAGAAAACCTACAAATAACTGTTCCTATGTCCACTATTATTCCTCGCATCAAGATAGAGTCAAACTGTCTGTTTTCTCATCAATGTTTTTGAGAGCTTTACGAATTTGTAGTCCTGAGTTCATAGATGAGGAAATATCCAAAATTTATGAAATAGGTAATGATTTAAAATACCCAAGAAATGTAATTGATAAATCTTTTAAAGTTGCTGAAATACTTTTTACAATCCAAAAAGGGACAACCAGCCTTATTCAACTAAAAATATGTTGGTTCTCCCTTACCATGAAAACTTGGTTGATATGCCTTCTCTTCTTAAGACTTTTAATATTAAAGTTGTATTCAAAAATCTTGATACAGTAAAAAAACTTTTGATAAAGAATTCCCCCCAAAATGCTGATGGATGTGTCTATAAGATTCCTTGTAAAATTTGCGATAAAGTTTATTACGGTCAAACTGGTAAAAATCTCGAACTAAGATTAAAACAACATAAATATAGCATTAGAACTGGACAAGATTCCAATGCTCTATTTATTCATGTAAGAGATTTTAACCATCCAATTGATTTTCAAAAAGTTGAGAAAGTAGTATCAAGCAAGTCCATGGTCGACAGGAATATAATTGAATCTTGTTTCATAAAAAGCAGTTTTGACAATAATATGAATATTTCCTTTGGTTTATATAAATTAGATCATTTATAATTAATAGAATTTGGGAAGAATTTAATAATACACTGGACAAATAATAGTTTTTAAATTTTCTTGGGTAGAATAGTTTGTGGGTGAGTTGTGCAAAGGACCTATCCAAGTTGGGTCGGCACGCGTCAGGTGTTTAACCGTTGTGGGATCTGATAGTGAGGTGCTGGCCAGACCCCTTATATAGCTTCCTTGGATGCTTTACTTTCATAGTTCCTTGATAATGTGAGTAGTCACGAAAGTGCTTGGAATTTCTCTATTCTTTCAGAGTGGTTGTTTTGCATGCATATATATATATTATATATATATATATATATATATATATATATATATATATATATATATATATATATATATATATATATATATATATATATATATATATATATATATATATATATATATATACACATACATACATACATACATACATACATACATACATATATACATACATACATACTAACTGTATTGAACACAACAATTGCACTAAAGTTATTATTATAATATTGTTTACTACAATAAACATGCACACATGTTGTATAATACTAATGTTCTATTATATATTTACATATGTACAGTCACTGGACATGTTTCTAGAACTGCTGCAGCCTGTGGAAGTCCTTGAAACAAGGTACCATGCACAGAGGTACCTTACATTCCTCACACATAAACCAAGTCTTTGTTGCCATCGTTTTGTTTGTGCACAGACAACACATCTCTCCTGAGCAAATTTCTTCTTAGTTGCAGGAAGCTGTATTATGAAATGATCACCTTCCCTCCACAAATGCTTGGGTATTTCCTGAGGAGTTCGAGGACGGTTTTGTATAGCAGGTGTTGTTACCTGGTACTTCATTATGAGTTGTCTGACAACAGACAAACAAAATTCACCATACAGTGGTCTGTTGCCGGTCTTTTGGTACATATTATATGCATTGAGCATTGAAATGTCCATGAGATAAAAGAAAAATTTTGTGTACCACTTGCAACTCTTACGAACACAGTCAACAAAGCCTATCTGCATGTCACATTTGTCAACCAAACGCATGTTTTGTGTATAATCAATCACTTTGCCACTGTCTTGTGTTTTGTTAGGGTGAATGACTGTCAACAGTGTGAAGTCTCGTTTGTCATGCCCCCGTAATGCCATGATGTCATTGGCAGTAAACACCTGCACCTCACCAGCACGAGTGCCTGTGTTGAACCTGGGCATGTGTTTACGATTATAACGCACTGTGCCACACACATCTGTCTTGTTCACTCGCAAGAAATTACTGCATAAAGAGCTTGTGTACCAGTTAGCAGTATATAAAGTATGCCCCTTACCAAGATTAGGTGCCATCATGCTTCTCACTATGTCACCTGAGATACCCAATAACATCCTGGTATCTTTCAATGTTTTACTTCCTGTGTATACAATAATATCCAATATCAGGCTACTGTCACAGAGTGCAAACAATTTTATACCAAAGCGTTTCCTCTTGCTCGGTATATACTGCTTGAATGGCAATCTACCTTTGAACAAAATCGAAGCCTCATCAATTACAAGATTCTTGAATGGATAAAAGTACATATTGAACTTTTGTTTCAGATACATAAAAACATTTCTAATCTTGTATAACCTGTCACTTCTGTCAGGCCTGGTTTTGTCAGAGAAGTGCAACATACCTAACAGTAAGATAAACCTGTTCACTGGAATGATTTCATTGAAGGCCGGGGTACAAATTAGCCAATCTGTGGACCAGTATGATTTTATATTATGCTTATAGACATGAGGCATAAGCATTATTGTTGCAAAAAGCAAATACATTTCAGCCACAGTTGTCTCTTTCCAGCGGTATAGTCTCGACTTTGGTGAGATGATCGTATTTGCCATGGTGTACTCAAAATACTTGTTACTTTCCCTGACAGTAGTTTCCATCAAGGGCTGGTCAAAGAATAGTTGAAAGAATTCCAGTTCATTTGCAGTGTTTCCAAGGGAACAAGTTGGTAGGATTCCACTTTGAGAGTCATCAAACTGGTGGGGCTTGGGAACAAAATTGGGGTTTTGCTGCCAATCCCAGATGCGGTTTGCTGGTGGATACTGGACATCATAAGCTGGTTGTAGTTGTGGTGGGGTGGTGGCTGATGCTCCACTTTGTCCTTGAGCTGAGGAGTCAGCGGCGTGGGTCCCAGCCTGGGCTGGTGAGTCATGCATGGCCGTGGCACTACCATCACCTCTGCCACTTTCACCACCAATACCACCACCTACTGATGCCTGTGGTCTATCCATGCCAAGTGTAGCCACATCATCCTCACTTTCACTGTCTACTCCTGGTATAGGGGCATGGGATGTACTCTGTCCCCTGGGCACTGCATAGGGAACACTACCTGAGCGCATGTGGCGGCGTATATACCGACACTTCACTGGTGAATATGATTCCTCACTATCGCTACTCGAATGATCATCAAGAGCAATAAAATCACAGTCCACATCACTATCATCATCATTACTGAAGTCTGAAGCCTGGCCACGCGGAAATATTAATTTTCTCTTGTGACAAGGTACAACTGAACGTGACTGAGACGTGCCCACACCAGAGGTAGAAGGTTGAGGATCGTCAGGATTTTCTGCACTATTTTCAGTATCCTGGTCATTGCTTTGGGTCACTAATCGATCAAAGACATAGAATTCTTCATTTCCACTTCCATCAGAGTCAGAACTATCAGTTACGAAGAGGAGAGTCCCAGTTCGCCTCGGAGTGAGAGCTGTCTTGCGGTGAGGCATGGTGAACAAAGGTTACTGAGGCGGCGTTCCCACAATGCCATGCGGGTGCCTAGAATTTTTGTTTACAGCACACACACACCACGCAGACCCATTCTCTCAGATGTAGGCCTACCAGCCTTCTCGCGCTAAATTTGACACTGCTAGAATTTTGGGATGTACTCCGTCCCCTGGGCACTGCATAGGGAGCACTACCTGAGCACATGCGGCAGCATATATACTGACACTTCACCGGTGAATATGATTCCTCAGTATTGCTACTCGAATGATCATCAAGAGCAATAAAATCACAGTCCACATCACTATCATCATCATTACTTAAGTCTGAAGCCTGGCCACGCAGAAATATTAGTTTTCTCTTGCGACGAGGTACAACTGAACGTGACTGAGACGTGCCCACACCAGAGGTAGAAGGTTGAGGATCGTCAGCATTTTCTGCACTATTTTCAATATCCTGGTCATTGCTTTCGGTCACTAATCGAAGCCATAGAATTCATTTCCACTTCCATCAGAGTCGGAACTATCAGTTACGAAGAGGAGAGTCCCAATTCGCCTCGGAGTGAGAGCTGTCTTGTGGCGAGGCATGGTGAATGAATGTTACTGAGGCAGCGTTCCCACAGTGCCATACGGGTGCCTAGAATTTTTGTTTACAGCGCGCGCGCACACACACACACACACACACACACACACACACACACACACACACACACACACACACACCACGCAGACCCGTTCTCTCAGATGTAGGCCTACCAGCCTTCCCCCGCTAAATTTGACGCTGCTAGAATTTTGGCGTAGATCTACAGTTTGGACCCTCAACGTATAGCTGTAGATCTATGGCATGAACCCTGAAAGGGTTAATGGAAATTAACATAAGGATATTTTTTTTCAAATTTGAAAAATACTTAATACAGAAATTCAAAGTTATTATGTAAATATACATGTTATTGTGTTACATGCCAGTGTTCAATGACTTACTTTGTTTTTATTCCCAGCTTGCAGATTTTGGTCTAGCCCGTGCTAAGTCTGTGCCAACCAAAACATACAGCAATGAGGTTGTAACGTTATGGTACCGACCTCCAGATGTCCTCTTAGGGTCAACAGAATATTCTACGCAAATTGATATGTGGTGAGGGCATTTTTATGTTGTATAATTATCTTTTTGTCTAAATAACCCACTTTGTGACTTTTTCTTTTTTACAATCCTCTGACACTTATTTATTGATACTTATGAAATATGGATAAATTGGTTATTTTTGCCTGTGTTTGTATCCTGTTAAAAATGTACCATATTGTGGTATTTTTAAGTGTTTCAGTTCCACATACTATATAAGAATTGCATCATAAAATGAACCATTGCTGCTACTTTCCTCTTCCCAAATATTTGTGGCCAGATCATGCATTTTAGAGAATCCACATATCCAGTTATTTGACCATGCAAGAGAAGGGGAAATTGCTCTTCATTTGTCCTGTTTTTCTGATTCTTGATTGACTGACATGGAAACCCTTGTTATATCTGTTTTTTGAACTCCCTGTTATGGCATCTATTTCCATTTTGTCTTGCTCAGTTCATTTTTTTTTCTACCAGTCCCACATTGAAAAAAAAAAAGTAATTTGGATGTACTTATGGCTTATTTGTTTCATCATTGAAAAAGACCGTAGACTTGTCCATCCTATATAATGTCCCATGGCCTAACACACACTTCATCCTTTTAGTTATTCATCTCCACTCTGGCAACATTTTAAATGGGCTTCATTGATCCTGAATTTGATTAGGTTAGGGTTCAACACTTATGCTGTACATTCAAGAATTGGCCTCATGTGCAAGGAAAAAAAATACCCTGAATATGCAGGGAAATTGATATTCAGGGTTCTGAAAACAGTGGCAATAATAATGCAAAGTCCAGTTTTAGCAAGTTAGTGTTCAGTAACCCAAGGCACTGTCTTGAGACTTATTATTTCTCGTCCTCACAGATAAGAATATTAACCACAGCTTCATGTCATCTTATAACAGTGATACCAAAATTAGTATAAGCATCATCTCACTAAAAGACAGAAAAATTACTAACAGAAATCAATAGTCTTCTGATGGGCAAATGAAGATAACAGTGTTCAGTAATGACCATCTTCAGCTGATTAGGTATGGGAAGAATGAAGACTCAAAATGAGTACAGTATATAGAATGCAGGCAGGCAATGCCATAGAACATAAGGAACAGATACAAGACATAAGCATAATTGCCATAATAACTGCAGTACAATAGGACCCCATTATCTGCAGGAGATATGTTCCAAGACCTAACATGGATACTGAAACCGCGGATAGTAGTAAACCCTATGTTTGTCATTTTTCATTTACATACTAGTGATGTTGGGTTTTGGAGGGGTGTAGGGATGGAAGCTGGAAGCAATGAGGTGGTGTGATGGTGACCATGTAGGTAGCAGTGTTGGTGGCCCAGTGTGGATAATGAGTGACTGAGTGGATGAGTGTGGAGTTGGTGTGGGTAGCAATTAGGGTGGCTGGTGGCTACATAATTAAGAGTGTAGATGGCATGTTATGGTGTGTGGGCTGTGAAAACATGGGTAAGGTGTGGGCATGGGGCTATGGGAGTGGAGCAGTAAGGCTGTGATTGACTAGTGAGGAAGGCATGCAAAGAGGAGTAGAATTGGTGGAAAAATAAGTGTTTTATGCTGGGGAGGGAGAGACTGAGGAAAGGAAGGAATCATGGTTTTATAATCCCATGAAGGGAATTTTTAATAACTTTTACCATATATATTTTATTTATTTAAAACACCAAAAAAATATAAATAAGAATTTTTGGGGATATAAAATATGTTGTTCAGTTCCCTCTATACATTTTGTCTTTAGCCTTGCTTGTGTAAAGTCAACTGTAACATCCTAAACATTAACAGTTTGTCACAAATTTTACCGAGGTATTGCCATATCAAAGATCATTATTTTACTTTTTATCTTCTTATTTTTGGGCAAATTTCATGAAACTTTTAGTATACATACACTTTGGACCACCTTAACTTCAAAAAAAAAAAAATTTAAATCAGATTATTATTTAAATTTTCCTAGTAGAATCCTGCTCCCTCTCATAATATTTTTGGGCCACTATGAACCGCGGATAACTGAAATTGCAGAGATGGAACCTGTGGATACGAGGGTCCTACTGTGTATGCAGAATGTAGGCAGACCATATCAGAACATAAGGAATAGGTAAAAGACAGGAATAATTTTGTCAGAGGTTATCATTTGGAAAACACAAAAAGGCAAATGCAGCAAAAAGACCAGAAAAAGAAAGGGTGGATTATAAGAATTTTTAAAATAAGATAAGCCGTGCTAATGATGGCACTTAGTTTAATAATTGGTGCTCTTATGACTTAAATATTGTTCTGTGCTCATAGTGCCTTTTAAGCTGGGAGAGACAGCAGAGCTAGAAAATACATATTAACATTGTATATTATTATTATTGTTTTTATTAACATTTTGGCCATTTTCCACCAAGGTAGGGTGGCCCCCCCAAAAAAAAATTTCATCATCATTCACTCCATCACTGTCTTGCCAGAGGTGCACTTACACTACAATTACAAAACTGCAACATTTACACCACATCTTCAGAGTGCAGACACTGTACTTCCCATCTCCAGGACTCAAGTCCAGCCTGCTGGTTTCCCTGAATCCCTTCATAAATAGTACCCTGCTCACACTCCAACAGTACGTGAAGTTCTAAAAACCATTTGTCTCCATTCGCTCCTATCTAACATGTTCATGCATGCTTGATGGAAGTCCAAAGCCCTTGCACACAAAACCTCCTTTACCCCCTCCCTGCAACCTTTCCAATGCCAACCTCTACCCCACCTTCCCTCCACTACAGGTTTACACTCAGTCATTCTATTTCGTTCAATTTTGTCTACATGTCCGAACCACCTCGACAACCCCTCCTCAGCTCTCTGGATAATAGTTTTGGTAATCCTGCACCTTCTCCTAATATCCAAACTATGAATTCTCTGCATTATATTCACACCACATATTGCCCTCAGACACAATATTTCCACTGCCTCCAGCCTTCTCCTTGTTGCAACATTTACTTCCCATGCTTCGCACACATATAAGATCGTTGGTATAACTATACTCTCATACATTCCCCTCTTTGCTTCCATAGATAAAGTTCTTTGTCTCCACAGACTCCTCGGTGCACCACTCACCTCATTTTTCCCGCCAATTTTATGATTCACCTCATCTTTCATAGACCCATCTGCTGACACTTTCTCTCCTAAATATCTGAATACATTCACCTCCTTCATACTTTCTCCCTCCAATCATTTGTTTCCTAATTTTTTTGTTATCCTCATCACCTTACTCTTTCCTATATTCACTTTAATTTTCTTCTCTTACATACCCTACCAGACTCATCCATTAACCTCTGCAACTTCTCTTCAGAATCTCCCAAAAGCACAGTGTCATCAGCAAATAGCAACTGTGACAACTCCCACTTTGTGTTAGATTCTTTATCTTTTAACCCCACACCTCTTGCCAACACCCAAGCATTTACTTCTCTTACAACCCCATCTATAAATATATTGAACAACCATGGTGCCATCACACATCCTTGTCTAAGGCCTACTTTTACTGGAAAATAATCATCCTCTCTCTCGTACATACTCTAACCTGAGCCTCACTATCCTCGTAAAAACTTTTCACTGCTTTCAATAACCTACTTCCTGTTCCATACATTGCCCCCTATCCACCCTGTCATACACATTTTCCAAATCCATAAATGCTACAAAAACCTTTACTTGCATAAAATTAGTAAAACATCTGCACTATTGGAAGCACATAAAGGCCCTTTGATCATAATTCTGGAACAAGGACATGATTCATACCTGATAATCCATTACAGTATATGAGGCGTTGCATGGCAAAAAAGAATAAGTGCTAAATTTAAACAATGTAGGAAACACAAGCATGGAAAAAATTGGACATATGAAGCTTAGTTACCATACTTTATGCAGCTTTGAGCCTAACTTACAGATATGCAGAAAAATATCTACATATTCTTACAAACAAAGCATTATGGAATTGATTTGTTTACCAACTTGGATTTTGGCCCTGGTGGCACTTATTTATTTCTGCCGTGCAACACCTCATGTACACAGAAGATATTCAAAGGCCTGGAACAATATGGGACCCAGCACTGATCCTTATGGTATTACAATAGTCACATTCTCATCCTGATGAGTCATCTCTTACTGTTATTCTATCATATCACTGAAGTATTATTTTGGCACCTAACCCTGTTTTTCTAGTATGTTAATCACTTTCTCCAACATGAATTTACAATGCTTACCAATTTTTAGGGGTGTGACTAGCATCCTAGGTGAGATTTTACTGTAGTTGAATATAAATACAGTGATTTCCTGCTTCCAGGAACTTGATGTATTAAATTTTCACAATATCTGAACCACCAGAGGAATGTTCTAGGTTCAGCATTGCTGGTTTGTAATTTCATCTTAATTTCATTGATTTATTGATTCATTGCTGCCTTGGACAGTTTTGCATTACTGAGTCAATTGGTTTATTTTTCTCTGCCTATGTCTCTGATTTTCCTGTGATGGGTCCCATTTCTCCAGGTCCATATCTTGTTTTTCCTGATATTTATAGCTAGAGCATTATTTCTTATTATATTCTAGTCTGTTGTTTGGTGGAAAATTGTGGATGACAGTTATGAAGGCTAGGAAACCTGTTGTTGTTGTTCCAATTAGTCTGAAATCATTCCAGTTTGGGATTCTCAGTTTTTGGAATCTGTAATCATTTCTGATTAGAAGTGCTGCTTTTCCTCCTCTTCATTTTCTAATTTGAAAGTAGCCCTGAGGAAAAATTGCATCTTTGACCATACTAGTTAGTCTGGTTTTAGTGATTGTGATAAAGTCTGGGTCATCTGTTATTCTTTTAGATATCTCCTTTTCATTCTTGTATACTGTACATACTTTAATCTGTGTATTCCTTCTTGGCCAGCTACCACACCTCACAATTATGTTAATTTGTTATAGTATGGTTGTCTGTATTATATGATATGTAGTGTTTTTTTTTTTAATAATTTTGAAAAAAATGTCATAGATTGACTAATGAAAATGTCTATAAATAACGTTTTTTTTTTTTCAACACGTTGGCCCATCATGTCATTGTGGTTTTCAAATAGTGATTTTTAATGTACGTATCTGCATGCCAGCACAGTGTGTAAGTTTACTTGGGTACAGGTACACATAGGTACAATTATCAGTACAGTAAAGCTTTATGGCATTTCGCTTTATGACATTCTGCAAATATGGACATTTCAAATTATGACCAAAACTCACTGTATGGCTCCCCCACCTGACTTTCTAATACAGTGGACCCCGGATATCGTAGTCATTGGATTTTATAATAATCGTTAATCGTAATGTTTTTTCATAAAAATATTGGCTCGGTGATCGTCATTTACCTCGGTAATGGTCATTCATCCCAAACGCGTACGAGCGGCTCCCAAACGGCCCCACACACCATCCCACACCATTCACGGTCAATCTGCTATTGTTTATCAGCAAATGACCGTCGCCCCACGCATTCATACGATACATATCATAATATTCCATTCTTTTTTGTGCTTGCAACTGCTAAATAAGCCACCATGGGCCCAAAGAAAGCTTCTAGTGCCAGCCCTTAAGTAAAGAAGGTGAGAAACACTATAGAATTCAAGAAAGACATCATTGCAAAATATGAAAGTGGAGTACTTGTGGCAGAGCTTGCCAGGTTGTATAAGAAACCCCATACAACCATTGCTTCCATTGTAACCAAGAAAGAGGAAAGCAAGGAAGCTGTTGCGAGAGGTGCAAATATGCTTACAAAATAGAGATCGTAAATATTTGAAGATGTGGAGACTTTGTCGTTGGTGTGGATTAGCGAAAAACAGTTAGCAGGATAGTGTATGCAGTCGATAATTTGTGAAAAGGTAAGGCAGTTGCATGATGATCTCGTAAAGAAAATGCCTGGAACTAGTGCTGATGTTAGTGAATTTAAGGCCAGCAAAGGCTGGTTTGAGAGATTTAAGAAGCATAGTGGCTTACACAGTGTGGAAAGGCATGGCGAGGTGTCAGCATAGTTGCTGATCCAATTCCCTAGATCAAGAGCCCCTCACCAGCATCAAGGAACCTTGACACTGGTGAGGGGCTCTTAATCTAGAGAATTGGATCTGTGTTCCAGTTCCCTAAATTAATAATAATACTAATAATAATGAGCAAGCTTCAGTTCCCTAAATTAATGATGATGATAATAATAATAATAATAATAATAATAGTAATAATAATAATGAGGAGCTTAGAACACCACCATTAGTTGTTGTAGTGAATGTCAAAACCTCAGCTGAGCAGTGGAAGCATTTCTCTCGTGCTTTGCTTGCATTTTGTAGAGTTATTTTGCCAAATTTCTTTTTTCTAACCATGGATCCTAAGAAAGTAAATGCAAAGGATAATGCTGAGTAGAAAAAGATGATGATGTCCATGGAATTATAGCATGAAATCATAGATAAACAAGCGAGGTGTGAGGGTTGTGGGTTGAGGGGGAAGTGGGGAAGCTCACTTGTAACGTGGATGTTGGCTCGTAACTCAGCAAAAAATCGACCGAGCGACGGCTCATATCTCGAAAAACTTGTATGTTAGGACACTCGTAAGTCGAGGTTCCACTGTACTTGAATGAGTGACTGAAAGTTGTTTTCTTTGTCGGGAAATGGTCAGTGTGTTTAAAAAAATTGGCTCTTTCATTGTGGAGATCTCTGTAACTTGGGTTCTGTCAGCCCATTATTACACTGGCTGTCTCTTTCAGGAGACATTTTTAGAATGATCTCAACTGTTTTTAGTCCCTGTGGTTTCAGATGTCACTTTTCTAGCACTTGTTTATTTTGTTTTATTTTCTTTAACCCTTTGACTGTTTCGGTCGTATATATACGTCTTACGAGGTACTGTGTTTGACGTATATATACTCATAAATTCTAGCGGCTTCAAATCAAGCAGGAGAAAGCTGGTAGGCCACATGTGAAAGAATGGGTCTATGTGGTCAGTGTGCACTATATAAAAAAATTCCTGGAGGACGCAGTGCATAATGAAAAGAAAAAAAACTTTTTTTTTTTTTTTTTTAATTAAAATGCCGACTTTGTGGTCTGTTTTCGTATAGTATTTATGGTTGTATTCTCGTTATCTTGGTCTCATTTGATAGAATGGAAAACATATTATAGAAATAGAGGCGATTTTGATTAGTTTTATTATAAAAAGAACCTGGAAATGGAGCTCAAAGTAGGAGAAATGTTTGATTTTTGCCGATGTTCAAAAGTAAACAAATGATGTAATTGTCCAATAAATGTCTAACTTGCCATTCTAATATGCAGTCATGAATGGGTTGACATTATTTGTACAATTATTACAATATTGTAGTAGTCTGCATAACAGTAAATCTTCTATTTTTTGTTTGAATAAAAATTCAAAATAGAAAGCAAGAGTAATATCAGAGGGGCCTGGAGACGTGACTGATGAACAAAGAAAATGTTATTTTAGAGCCAGGAATGTCTGCATTGTTCATACTGAACCTTATTTTGAAATTGTCATATTTTTTAATTTTCATGAAATTGGCCAAATTGCAAATTTCTGACCATGTTATTGGGTAGTTGAAATCGGTAAATGGGCAGTTTCTTGTATTCAATCGATAGAAAAAATGGAGTTCTAAAGAAATAGCTATGAGTTTGGTCGGCTGGAACAACGGAATTAGCTGAAAATAGGGCTCAAAGTGGGTGAAATTGCCTATTTGTAAATATCGCCGAGGTCGCTAACTTCGCGAGAGCGTAATTCCGACAGTTTTCCATCAAATTTCATTTTTTTGGTGTCATTACAATCGACAGTCAAGGGGTTAAAGATTTTATTATTCTCTATATATTTACAGCAGTGCTCAACTCTATTTCCTTTAAACTTTTTGAAATAGGATTTTGTCTTTCTTTCAGCTTCTTTATTGCCAGTGCCTTTATGCTCTTGATTACTTTATTAATAGGGTCATTCATTTAAATCATGAGAATTGAAATTATTTTTAAAAAGAAGTGTTTTACAAAATAATGAAAGCTTTGACTTTCTTCCTCTTATTATATTCATGGGGAAAGCATTAAATCCGTAGGGATTATATAGCACTTTGGGGAATGGAAGGCATTCACTCTTATTCAGGGAATTAGAGCATTGGTCCAATTCCTTAGATCAAGAGCCTTTCAACAGCATTCAGGGACCTCCCTTGAAGGATGACTTTTCTCTAATGTATTCAAAATGTAAATATGTGATTTCAAAGTATGTTTAATAAATTCAAAGTATTTTTAATAAATTCTTGTTTTCTGCCATACAACACTGATATAAAACTAATGTGCTGTTGTATTTATATTTATTATTTATTTTCTCTTGAATTTTTCTTGATTTTTTATAATCTAAATACTGGATAAAGATGACAGTCCTCTAGACATTTTTAGAAATGGATAATTTCATAAGGTTTCACTTTTTACAGGGGTGTTGGTTGTATTATGTACGAGATGATCAGTGGTCGACCGCTGTTTCCTGGTGCCACAGTTGAAGATGAACTTCATCTAATTTTTCGTACTCTAGGCACTCCCACAGAAGCAAATTGGTCTGGCATTAGCAACAATGAAGAATTTGCACAGTATTCCTTTCCCACTCACACCGGAGAGCCACTTTTGGCACGAGCACCAAGACTAGCCCATGATTCTGCATTGGGACTTCTAACAAAGTTCTTATTGGTTAGTTTTCCTTAATTATCATGATTATTATTAATGATGATAATAGTGTGTAAAACAGACCACTACTTCAGGTTATTCTGTGATCATCCAACATAAAATATAAATTTTTAAGGGGGTCAAAATTACAGTATTTTTTTTTTTGTCACTAAATAGTTCAGTATAATGTAAATTAATTTTAACATTTATATCTTACAGATTAGTAGTAGTACCAGTATTAATGGTAGCAGTATGTGGTGGTAGTTGTTGTTGTTGTAGTGGTAGTGGTAGTTTTTTGCACACAATTTTTTCAAGCTAAGAGCTAAGCTCATTTCACAGCCTAGCCCTATCTAGGGTGTACTACTACCCCCTGAGATTTTACCTACAACAGTCAACTAACATCAGGTACCTTCTTGTTGCTAGGTGAACCACAGATCAGACCCGCAGCTTATGATGTAAGTGTGCTACCAACCAAACCACGAGACACTTTAGTTGTGGTGATATTAGCAGTAGTATTAGTAACAGCAGTATTTTATTATTATTTTAATTATTAAGCATTCAACTTTTAGGGGTTATGGAGCACCTGGGGCATGGAAGATAATCAGGGTTGGTGCAAGGAAGAGGAGCATGGGTCCAATTCCTTGTATCAAGACACCTACCCTGAATGGGTATATCCTCCAGAATAAATAACTTTTTCCTTTCACTGCACTTACAAGACTTGATTGCTAATGCAAAAAAAAAAAAGAAAAAAGTTTTAATGATTTCTTATTGAATCTGGATTATTTCTAATTGCCCCCAAGATATTATTGTGCTCGTATTGGAAATTTAGTCATTTTCTAGAAATTTAACGTTCTTAGAATATAATTCTGTAGTAAACTATTAAATGTGTTGTGGGTGTATTTATTTGTTAATTAGTTCTTGGTCATTTTTTGAAGCTAAAAGTCATTAACCCTTAACCTGTCCAAAGGTAGATCTATGTTCACATGCGTAGCTCTCCGAACATAGATCTACTTTCTTTTTACATGCTTTCAAATGTAAAAAAATAAGGTTGGAGCACTACGCACATGAACATAGATCTACTGACATAGATCTACGTTTGGACAGTTTTTTAACAAGTCATCCGTCTCCCACCGAGGCAGGGTGACCCAAAAAGAAAGAAAATCCCCAAAAAGAAAATACTTTCATCATCACAGTTTAACCCTTTCAGGGTTTCGGCCATACTAGTACGGCTTACGCACCAGGGTTTTTGACGTACTAGTACGCCTAAATTCTAGCACCCTCAAATCTAGTGAGAGAAAGCTGGTAGGCCTACATATGAAAGAATGGGTCTATGTGGTCAGTGTGCGCAGTATAAAAAAAATCCTGCAGCACACAGTGCGTAATGAGAAAAAAAAAACTTTGCCAGCAGTGGAGTGACACTCATCTTACACCGTGCTTCAAAGTAAAGTAAAGTAAAGTTTATTTCTTTGTAAAGGTTACAATGTGTAATTACAATTTTGATTTGCCACTATCATGCCAAGGCATTTTGGGCAAACTAATCCTAACACATAGTAACTAATAAAAACTAGATAAGATAATAGTACATAGTAACTCTACTTAAAACGACAAGTAATAGTGGTTAGCTGTTTTACAATCTTATTTAAACTTAGTACAAGTGAGTAGGGTTCGGTAAAATTAGCTTGAAATTGCAAACAAAATCTACCTTACAAGTAATGGTGAAGGTGGTAATATTTTATGGAATGGCAGAATTAAAAGCTAGGAGGTCACATGATAAAACTAATTAACAGATGTTTTGGCAGATTTGGTTAATATTGAGAAATAAGATGATTTTATGGATTGGCAGAATTAAGAACCTAGAGGTCACATAATAAAACTAGTTAGCAGAGGTTTGGTTGATTTGGTTAATATTGTGAGATGATTTTTTAGCAAAGTCCTAAATTTATAAGCTGTCAGGGGATCCTTGACCTGTTACGGTAGCGAGTTCCAGATCTTCGGGCCTTTTATGTGCATAGCGTTTTTGCATAATGAGAGAGTAACTTGAGGAATAATAATAATAATAATAATAATAATAATAATAATAAAGTTTATTTCTTTGTAAAGGTTACAATGTGTAATTACAATTTTGATTTGCTAAGTACAAAGATGGCCACTATCATGCCGAGGCATTTTGGGCAAACTAATCCTAATACATAGTAACTAATTAAAACTAGATAAGATAATAGTACATAGTAACTATACTTAAAACTAAACAAGGAATAGTGGTTAGTTGTTTTACAATCATTATTTGAACTTAGTACAAAATCTAACTTACAAGTAATGGTGCAGGTGGTAATACTTTATGGAATGGCAGAATTAAAAGCCAGGAGGTCACATGATAAGACTAATTAACAGATGTTATGGCAGATTTGGTTAATATTGAGAAACAAGATGATTTTATGGATTGGCAGAATTAAGAGCCTAGTGGTTGCATAATAAGACTAGTTAGCAGATGTTTGGTTGATTTGGTTAATATTGTGAGATAAGATGATTTTTTTAGCAAAGTCCTAAGCAAGTTCCAGATCTTCGGGCCTTTTATGTGCATAGCATTCTTGCATAGTGAGAGTCTGACTGGTCTCTGTCGTTAAGATAGTATTTAAGGTGGTCAAGAGAATGTCCTCTTATGCCGTAATGATTCAGTTTGAGGTGCAAGAGATTGTGGTCAACTATGTCAAATGCTTTTCATAGGTCCATAAAGAGCCCCATAGGATATTCATTTTTATTGAGAGCTGTGTATATTAGGTCAAGCATTTGTATAATAGCGTCATTCGTACTTTTTTTTTTGGTCTATACCCAAACTGGCATGGGTTAAGTATGTTGTTGGATGTAAGGTAGGAGTAAAGTCACTCGTGCATTATTTTTTGAAATATCTTGGAGAGTAAGGGCAAGTTTGATATGGGTCTGTAGTTGTTCAAATCAGTTGGATCTCTTCCTTTGTCGACTTGGGCGACCCTTGCTGTCTTGAGTATAGATGGGAAGGTTGAGCCAGGTTTCAGTTAGTATAATGAAAGTTATAGTAGCATTTAAAGACTTCAGTAATGCAATGAGGTCATCATAGTGCTTACTCAATGATCTAACATTGTAGTTGAAGACTGTAATGTTCTTGCTGACACTGAGAAGGGTATTAGCCTGACTAGCAGTGTAGTAATGGCAATTACTGTTTGGATTATATGTGCAGTTCAATAAGACATTGATATCAGGATCGATAATTGCTTTCATAAGGGGTACATAGAGAAATAGCTGTTACAGTTATTATAAAAGAAAAAAAGACAAAAGCAATTGATGTTAAACCACTAACAAATATGAACTTATGAACTAAGATAATTATTTTAAATCTAAAAATAATGGAGCTACTGTATATTAAAACAAAACACTTTAGCACCTTGATTAAAAGTAATGGTTTCGAGTATAAAATAAAACAGAGAATAAAACACTTAATCACCTGGATTAGTGCCTTAACCCTTTCAGGGTCCAAGGCCAAAATCTGAAGTCACGCACCAGTGTCCAAGAATTTAAAAAAAAAAAATTTGTTATTTTTTCTTATGAAATCGTAGAGAATCTTTTTGTGAAGGTAATAAAACAAAAAGTACGAAATTTGGTGGAAAATTGACGAAATTATGCTCTCGCGAATTTTGATGTGTCAGCGATATTTACGAGTCAGCGATTTTGCCGACTTTGACTCCCATTTTAGGCCAATTACATTATTCCAATCAACCAAAGTCTTAGCTATTTCACTAGTATTACTTCTATTCTATCGATTGAGCACAAGAAATCGCCAAATCAACTGTTTCAACTACAAAATAAAGTGATCGGAAATTGTTAATTTGGCCAATTTAACACAAAGTTCAAAATATTCCAATTTCAAAATAGGCTCCAGAATAAACAATGTAGGTATTCCTGGAACTAAACTAACATTTCCTCTGTTCATTAGTTACATTTTGAGGCTTTACAAATAAATTCCATTTTGATTTTTTATTCACATAATGAATTTTTATTCACACCAAAAAATAGAAGATTTACTGTTATGCAATACTGTAATAATTGTATAAATATCATCACCATATTTGTGAATGTATATTAGACCCACCAGTTGACGTGTATTAGATGTGTGAGGTCGTTTGTTTACTCTTGAATATCGGCAAAAATTTAACATTTCCGCTACTTTGAGCTCAGTTTCAAGCCATTTCCAGTGCTAAAACCAATCAAAATCATCTCTATTTCTGTAATATGTCTTCCATTCTATCAAATGAGACCAAGAAATCGCAAATACAACTATAAAAAACATACGAAAAAACACTGCAAAGTCGCTGTTTTAATCGAAAAATCATGATTTCAGTTTTTTTCTCTCATTATACACAGTGTGCTGCAGGATCTGTTTTATGTGGTGCACACATACCACATAGATGTATTCTCTCATATCTAGGCCCAAATGTACCACTCACAGTTTATCAGAGTGAGCTGAGCTCATGGCGTAGATCTACGGTTTGGACACTCACTGTAAAGCCGTAGATCTACGGGACGGACCCTGAAAGGGTTAAATAGCACCTTAGGTGTCTTAAGTAACTGAGAATTAATTACCGTTATTCACTAAAAGATATGAAAATGTGGATTAAAATAAGAGTAAATTCTACTATACTACAGCACTGTACGTGGTTGATATTGTGTCGAGATATGGCTTAATTAACAAGGTTCAATCAAACCAGTGAATGAGAGAAAACTTGCTAGTTCTTGATCAAGAAAAATGCCTTATGCCTTGTATCGTGCCTGTGCATTCTGTTGTAACTGTCAAGTAGTAGTTTTAGGGGAGGGTTTACAGTGGAGTTTAATGTTTTGTATATGTAATAGGCACAATAATAAGAGTGTATGTCTTGTATATTTAGCAAGTTGAGTCTTTTGAAAAGTGGTGGAATGTGCTGTGTAGCACAGGAGCTGGTTGTCACCCCTCACAGCAGCTCTTTGTTGGATTATTAAGGGTCTAAGGGGGTTGGCTGTGGTTGAGCCCCAGGCACAGATACCATAGGTGAGGTAAGGATGTATTAGAGTGGTTAGTATGGAGAGTCGATTTGTGGTACATAGTATCATATCTTGGAAAGGATTCCTACTGATTTGGAAATTTTCTTTGCTATGTGATGGATGTCTTGATATAGGGGAACCATTTAACAGTATGTTAAGTTGGATATTTGAGGCTCTGCTGCCAAACAGCATTAAGTATGTTTTGTCTATGTTGAGAGTGAGTCTGTTGGTCATCATCCAAGCATATATCTTTAGCAGTTCATTGTTTACAGTGTTTCTAAGTACAGCTGGGTCTGAATGGGAGTAGACATATGTAGTGTCATCTGCGAATAGAACTGGTTTAAGGAGTTGGGATGCATTAGGGAGATCATTGATGTAGATGAGAAAGAGGAGTGGGCCTAGAACAGTACCCTGGGGTACTCCTACCGCTGCAGGTTGGATAGCGGAGTTGACTCCATTTGCTTGTACATACTGGTGTCTGTTGCCATAATGATTCAGTTTGAGGTGCGAGAGATTATGGTCGACTGTGTCAAACGCTTTTCGTAGGTCGATAAAGAGCCCCCAGAGGATATTCATTTTTATCGAGAGCTGTGTATATTAGTTCAAGCATTTGTATAATAGCGTCATTCGTACTTTTTTTTGGTCTAAACCCAAACTGGCATGGGTTAAGTATGTTGTTGGATGTAAGGTAGGAGTAAAGTCACTTGTGTATTATTTTTTCAAATATCTTGGAAAGTAAGGGCAAGTTTGATATGGGTCTGTAGTTGTTCAAGTCAGATGGATCACCTCCTTTGTGGAATGGGGTGACCCTTGCTGTCTTGAGTATAGATGGGAAGGTTGAGGATGCTACAGATTTGTTAAACATTGTTGCAATAATGGGTGACAGTTCTGGTGCAGCTTTTTCATATATGAATGGTGGCAAGTTATCTAGATAACCTGCTTTGTTCTTTAACCCTTTGAGGGTCCGTGCTGTAGATCTACGGCTTTACGTTGAGGGTCCAAACCGTAGATCTATGTCATGAGCTCAGCTCACTCTGATAAGCTGTGAGCAGTAAATTTTGGCCTAGATATGAGAGAATACATCTATGTGGTAAGTGTGCACAACATAAAACAAATCCTGCAGCACACAGTGCATAATGACAGAAAAAACTGAGACTAATTTTCGATTAAAACAGCGACTTTGCAGTGTTTTTCTGTATTTTATAATTGTATTTGCAATTTCTTGGTCTCATTTGATAGAATGGAAGATATATTACTGAAAGAGAGATGATTTTGATTAGTTTTAGTACTGGAAATGGCTTGAAACTGAGCTCAAAGTAGTGGAAATGTTAATTTTTTGCCGATGTTCAAAAGTAAACAAATGACCTCACACGTCTAATACATGCCAACTGGTGGGTCTAATATACATTCACAAATGTGGTGATATTATTTATACAATTATTACAGTATTGCATAACAGTAAATCTTCTATTTTTTGGTTTGAATAAAAATTCAATATGTGAATAAAAAATCAAAATGGAATTCATTAGTAAAGCCTGAAAATGTAACTAATGAACAGAGGAAATGTTAGTTTAGTGCCAGGAATGCCTGCATTGTTTATTCTGGACCCTATTTTGAAATTGGAATATTTTGAACCTTGCATTAAATTGGCCAAATTACCAATTTCCGATCACTTTATTTTGTAGTTGAAACAGTTGACTTGGTGAATTCTTGTGCTCAATCGATAGAATAGAAGTAATACTAGTGAAATAGCTAAGAATTTGGTCAACTGGAATAATGTAATTGGCCTACAATGGGAGTCAAATTCGGCAAAATCACCGATTCGAAAATATCACTAACACATCAAAATTCACCAAAGCATAATTTCGTCAATTTTCCATCAAATTTTGTACTTTTTGTTTTATTACCTTCAGAAAAAGATTCTATATCATTTCACAAGAAAAAATAACAAACTATTTTTTGAAAATTCTTGGACACTGGTGCACACTTTGAAATTTTTCCTGTGGACCCTGAAATGGTTAATGATGAGTGAGACTTCAGTGGGATTAGTTGGAGATAGAAATAGAGTATTTCAATAGTTGCCAGTGAGGTACTCGCTCGGCTGTACCTCCAACATTTCTAAAACATTGCTGGGATCTGGCAAAAAAGGCAAAAATAATTTCTTATTTATGAATACATTTTTCTTATTAAAAAAAAACCTGTAACAAAAACATTGAGGTGGTTTTTTGGGGGGCTAGAATGGATTAATGGCATTTCCATTAATTTCAAGGAGGAAAATTGATTTGATATACAGTGGACCCTTGGGTAACGATGCCATCGGATAGCGATAAAATCGGATACCGATGCGTTTTTGCATAAAAATATTGGCTCGGCCAACAATGAAAAACTCAATTAAGGGCATTCGTCCCGAACATGTCCGCGCGGCCTGAGAACATATACATGGTAGTGTGCCATTGTTTAGAAGCTAGGGAGGATGATTCCACACATAAATGCGATGTATTTTGTATTATTCCATTGTTTTTAGTGCTTGTAACTGCTAAATAAGCCACCATGGTCCCAAAGAAAGTTTCTAGTGCCAGCCCTGCGATAAAGAAGGAAAGAAACACAATATGTCTGCTACACTCCCTGCATGTCTGCTACACTCCCTGCATGTCTGCTACACTCCCTGCATGCCTGCTACACTCCCTGCATGTCTGCTACACTCCCTGCATGCCTGCTACACTCCCTGTATGTCTGCTACACTCCCTGCATGTCTGCTACACTCCCTGTATGTCTGCTACACTCCCTGCATGTCTGCTACACTCCCTGCATGTCTGCTACACTCCCTGCATGTCTGCTACACTCCCTGCATGTCTGCTACACTCCCTGCATGTCTGCTACACTCCCTGTATGTCTGCTACACTCCCTGCATGTCTGCTACACTCCCTGCATGTCTGCTACACTCCCTGCATGTCTGCTACACTCCCTGCATGTCTGCTACACTCCCTGCATGTCTGCTACACTCCCTGCATGTCTGCTACACTCCCTGCATGTCTGCTACACTCCCTGCATGTCTGCTACACTCCCTGCATGTCTGCTACACTCCCTGCATGTCTGCTACACTCCCTGCATGTCTGCTACACTCCCTGCATGTCTGCTACACTCCCTGCATGTCTGCTACACTCCCAGCATGTCTGCTACACTCTGCATGTCTGCTACACTCCCAGCATGCCTGCTACACTCCCTGCATGTCTGCTACACTCCCTGCATGTCTGCTACACTCCCTGCATGTCTGCTACACTCTGCATGTCTGCTACACTCCCTGCATGTCTGCTACACTCTGCATGTCTGCTACACTCCCTGCATGCCTGCTACACTCCCTGCATGTCTGCTACACTCCCAGCATGTCTGCTACACTCTGCATGTCTGCTACACTCTGCATGTCTGCTACACTCCCTGCATGTCTGCTACACTCCCAGCATGTCTGCTACACTCTGCATGTCTGCTACACTCCCTGCATGCCTGCTACACTCCCTGCATGTCTGCTACACTCCCAGCATGTCTGCTACACTCCCTGTATGTCTGCTACACTCCCTGTATGTCTGCTACACTCCCAGCATGCCTGCTACGCTCCCTGCATGTCTGCTACACTCCCTGCATGTCTGCTACACTCCCTGCATGTCTGCTACGCTCCCTGCATGTCTGCTACACTCCCTGCATGTCTGCTACACTCCCAGCATGTCTGCTACACTCCCTGCATGCCTGCTACACTCCCTGCATGTCTGCTACACTCCCTGCATGTCTGCTACACTCCCTGCATGTCTGCTACACTCCCAGCATGTCTGCTACACTCCCTGCATGTCTGCTACACTCCCAGCATGTCTGCTACACTCCCTGCATGTCTGCTACACTCCCAGCATGTCTGCTACGCTCCCTGCATGCCTGCTACACTCCCTGCATGTCTGCTACACTCCCTGCATGTCTGCTACACTCCCTGCATGTCTGCTACACTCCCAGCATGTCTGCTATGCTCCCTGCATGCCTGCTACACTCCCTGCATGCCTGCTACACTCCCTGCATGCCTGCTACACTCCCTGCATGTCTGCTACACTCCCTGCATGCCTGCTACACTCCCTGCATGTCTGCTACACTCCCTGCATGTCTGCTACACTCCCTGCATGTCTGCTACACTCCCTGTATGTCTGCTACACTCCCTGCATGCCTGCTACACTCCCTGCATGTCTGCTACACTCCCAGCATGTCTGCTATGCTCCCTGCATGCCTGCTACACTCCCTGCATGCCTGCTACACTCCCAGCATGTCTGCTACGCTCCCTGCATGTCTGCTACACTCCCAGCATGTCTGCTACGCTCCCAGTATGTCTGCTACACTCCCAGCATGTCTGCTACGCTCCCAGTATGTCTGCTACACTCTGCATGTCTGCTACACTCTGCATGTCTGCTACACTCCCTGCATGTCTGCTACACTCCCTGCATGTCTGCTACACTCCCAGCATGTCTGCTACACTCCCTGCATGCCTGCTACACTCCCTGCATGTCTGCTACACTCCCTGCATGTCTGCTACACTCCCTGCATGCCTGCTACACTCCCAGCATGTCTGCTACGCTCCCTGCATGTCTGCTACACTCCCAGCATGTCTGCTACGCTCCCAGTATGTCTGCTACACTCCCAGCATGTCTGCTACGCTCCCAGTATGTCTGCTACACTCTGCATGTCTGCTACACTCTGCATGTCTGCTACACTCCCTGCATGTCTGCTACACTCCCTGCATGTCTGCTACACTCCCAGCATGTCTGCTACACTCCCTGCATGCCTGCTACACTCCCTGCATGTCTGCTACACTCCCTGCATGCCTGCTACACTCCCTGCTACACTCCCTGCATGCCTGCTACACTCTCAGCATGCCTGCTACACTCCCTGCATGCCTGCTACACTCTCAGCATGCCTGCTACACTCCCTGCATGTCTGCTACACTCCATGCATGCCTGCTACACTCCCTGCATGTCTGCTACACTCCATGCATGCCTGCTACACTCCCTGCATGTCTGCTACACTCCCTGCATGCCTGCTACACTCCCTGCATGTCTGCAACACTCTCAGCATGCCTGCTACACTCCCTGCATGTCTGCTACACTCCCTGCATGCCTGCTACACTCCCTGCATGTCTGCTACACTCCCTGCATGTCTGCTACACTCCCTGCATGCCTGCTACACTCCCTGCATGTCTGCTACACTCCCTGCATGTCTGCTACACTCCCTGCATGCCTGCTACACTCCCTGCATGTCTGCAACACTCTCAGCATGCCTGCTACACTCCCTGCATGTCTGCTACACTCCCTGCATGCCTGCTACACTCCCTGCATGTCTGCTACACTCCCTGCATGCCTGCTACACTCCCTGCATGCCTGCTACACTCCCTGCATGTCTGCTACACTCCCTGCATGTCTGCTACACTCCCTGCATGCCTGCTACACTCCCTGCATGTCTGCTACACTCCCTGCATGCCTGCTACACTCCCTGCATGTCTGCTACACTCCCTGCATGTCTGCTACACTCCCTGCATGTCTGCTACACTCCCTGTATGTCTGCTACACTCCCTGCATGCCTGCTACACTCCCTGCATGTCTGCTACACTCCCTGCATGCCTGCTACACTCCCTGCATGCCTGCTACACTCCCTGCATGTCTGCTACACTCCCTGCATGTCTGCTACACTCCATCAAACTAACTACATAATTAAACTAACATCTCCAAGGTAAGTGCAGATATTTCTTATTTATATTTGAAAATGTAAATAATTTCTTATCTATAAATTAAAATGTAAATATTTCTTACAAATACAAATGTTTATTAGGACATGATACATAGTTGTACAAGGTATTATAGTAGTTGGGTGTACATGTCAAAAGCCTCTTGTATGCAGAGCATTATGAGCAGGCTTAAAATTAACTTAAGATTATCTAAGCTATAATAGATTTAATAGTAACAGTTAGATGATTGTGGATGTTATGAATGAGAAGAAACTGGATGTCCTGGCTTTAAGTGAAACAAAGCTGAAGGGGGTGGGAGAGTTTCAATGGAGAGGAATAAATGGGATTAGGTCAGGGGTTTCAAATAGAGTTAGAGCTAAAGAAGGAGTAGCAATAATGTTGAAGGATAAGCTATGGCAGGAAAAGAGGGACTACAAATGTATAAATTCAAGGATTATGTGGAGTAAAATAAAGATTGGATGTGAAAAGTGGGTTATAGTAAGCGTGTATGCACCTGGAGAAGAGAGAAGTGTAGAGGAGAGAGAGAGATTCTGGGAAATGTTGAGTGAATGCGTGGGGAGTTTTGAATCAAGTGTGAGAGTAATGGTGGTTGGGGATTTCAATGCTAAAGTGGGTAAAAATGTTATGGAGGGAGTAGTAGGTAAATTTGGGGTGCCAGGGGTAAATGTAAATGGGGAGCCTTTAATTGAGCTATGTGTAGAAAGAAATTTGGTAATAAGTAATACATATTTTATGAAAAAGAGGATAAATAAATATACAAGGTATGATGTAGCACGTAATGAAAGTAGTTTGTTAGATTATGTATTGGTGGATAAAAGGTTGATGGGTAGGCTCCAGGATGTACATGTTTATAGAGGGGCAACTGATATATCGGATCATTATTTAGTTGTAGCTACAGTTAGAGTAAGAGGTAGATGGGAAAAGAGGAAGGTGGCAACAACAAGTAAGAGGGAGGTGAAAGTGTATAAACTAAGGGAGGAGGAAGTTCGGGCGAGATATAAGCGACTATTGGCAGAAAGGTGGGCTAGTGCAAAGATGAGTAGTGGGGGGGTTGAAGAGGGTTGGAATAGTTTTAAAAATGCAGTATTAGAATGTGGGGCAGAAGTTTGTGGTTATAGGAGGGTGGGGGCAGGAGGAAAGAGGAGTGATTGGTGGAATGATGAAGTAAAGGGTGTGATAAAAGAGAAAAAGGTAGCTTACGAGAGGTTTTTACAAAGCAGAAGTGTTATAAGAAGAGCAGAGTATATGGAGAGTAAAAGAAAGGTGAAGAGAGTGGTGAGAGAGTGCAAAAGGAGAGCAGATGAAAGAGTGGGAGAGGCGCTGTCAAGAAATTTTAATGAAAATAAGAAAAAATTTTGGAGTGAGTTAAACAAGTTAAGAAAGCCTAGGGAAAGTATGGATTTTTCAGTTAAAAACAGAGTAGGGGAGTTAGTAGATGGGGAGAGGGAGGTATTAGGTAGATGGCGAGAATATTTTGAGGAACTTTTAAATGTTAAGGAAGAAAGGGAGGCGGTAATTTCATGCACTGGCCAGGGAGGTATACCATCTTTTAGGAGTGAAGAAGAGCAGAATGTAAGTGTGGTGGAGGTACGTGAGGCATTACGTAGAATGAAAGGGGGTAAAGCAGCTGGAACTGATGGGATCATGACAGAAATGTTAAAAGCAGGGGGGGATATAGTGTTGGAGTGGTTGGTACTTTTGTTTAATAAATGTATGAAAGAGGGGAAGGTACCTAGGGATTGGCGGAGAGCATGTATAGTCCCTTTATATAAAGGGAAAGGGGACAAAAGAGATTGTAAAAATTATAGAGGAATAAGTTTACTGAGTATACCAGGAAAAGTATACGGTAGGGTTATAATTGAAAGAATTAGAGGTAAGACAGAATGTAGAATTGCGGACGAGCAAGGAGGCTTCAGAGTGGGTAGGGGATGTGTAGATCAAGTATTTACATTGAAGCATATATGTGAACAGTATTTAGATAAAGGTAGGGAAGTTTTTATTGCATTTATGGATTTAGAAAAGGCATATGATAGAGTGGATAGAGGAGCAATGTGGCAGATGTTGCAAGTATATGGAATAGGTGGTAAGTTACTAAATGCTGTAAAGAGCTTTTATGAGGATAGTGAGGCTCAGGTTAGGGTGTGTAGAAGAGAGGGAGAATACTTCCCGGTAAAAGTAGGTCTTAGACAGGGATGTGTAATGTCACCATGGTTGTTTAATATATTTATAGATGGGGTTGTAAAAGAAGTAAATGCTAGGGTGTTCGGGAGAGGGGTGGGATTAAATTATGGGGAATCAAATTCAAAATGGGAATTGACACAGTTACTTTTTGCTGATGATACTGTGCTTATGGGAGATTCTAAAGAAAAATTGCAAAGGTTAGTGGATGAGTTTGAGAATGTGTGTAAAGGTAGAAAGTTGTAAGTGAACATAGAAAAGAGTAAGGTGATGAGGGTATCAAATGATTTAGATAAAGAAAAATTGGATATCAAATTGGGGAGGAGGAGTATGGAAGAAGTGAATGTTTTCAGATACTTGGGAGTTGACGTGTCGGCGGATGGATTTATGAAGGATGAGGTTAATCATAGAATTGATGAGGGAAAAAAGGTGAGTGGTGCATTGAGGTATATGTGGAGTCAAAAAACGTTATCTATGGAGACAAAGAAGGGAATGTATGTAAGTATAGTAGTACCAACACTCTTATATGGATGTGAAGCTTGGGTGGTAAATGCAGCAGCGAGGAGACGGTTGGAGGCAGTGGAGATGTCCTGTCTAAGGGCAATGTGTGGTGTAAATATTATGCAGAAAATTCGGAGTGTGGAAATTAGGAGAAGGTGTGGAGTTAATAAAAGCATTAGTCAGAGGGCAGAAGAGGGGTTGTTGAGGTGGTTTGGTCATTTAGAGAGAATGGATCAAAGTAGAATGACATGGAAAGCATATAAATCTATAGGGGAAGGAAAGAGGGGTAGGGGTCGTCCTCGAAAGGGTTGGAAAGAGGGGGTAAAGGAGGTTTTGTGGGCGAGGGGCTTGGACTTCCAGCAAGCGTGCATGAGCGTGTTAGATAGGAGTGAATGGAGACGAATGATACTTGGGACCTGACGA
This sequence comes from Cherax quadricarinatus, assembly GCF_038502225.1. Lineage (NCBI taxonomy): Eukaryota > Metazoa > Arthropoda > Malacostraca > Decapoda > Parastacidae > Cherax > Cherax quadricarinatus. The sequence continues at coordinate 17,530,867 of NC_091323.1, read as the reverse complement.
TCTGTTGGAGTGTGAGCAGGGTAATATTTAGTGAAGGGATTCAGGGAAACCGGTTATTTTCATATAGTCGGACTTGAGTCCTGGAAATGGGAAGTACAATGCCTGCACTTTAAAGGAGGGGTTTGGGATATTGGCAGTTTGGAGGGATATGTTGTGTATCTTTATACGTATATGCTTCTAAGCTGTTGTATTCTGAGCACCTCTGCAAAAGCAGTGATAATGTGTGAGTGTGGTGAAAGTGTTGAATGATGATGAAAGTATTTTCTTTTTGGGGATTTTCTTTCTTTTTTGGGTCACCCTGCCTCGGTGGGAGACGACCGACTTGTTGAAAAAAAAAAAAAAAAAAAAAAGTTAGAGTAAACAATTTACAATATCATAAATTACATTCATATATTGTTTGTGGATAGTGCTGGTGACAGAATCCTGTACGGCTTCTCTCAGTGGCCATTATAAACCCAACAACAATTCCATCACTTATCCTCACATACATTATGACATATTTTAATCATTCTAGAGTATATATCATGTTTCTATGTTATTAACATTGTTTATTATGTCATATTAGATTAATTGTGATAGATAAATAAGCCGTAGAGTTGATAATAATAGTGTCATATTGAAATACTATTCTGTCAAGCCTTCTGACAGCAGGAACGAATTAACCCTTAAACTGTCCAAACGTAGATCTCTGTTCACATGCGTAGCGCTCCGACCTTGATTTTCCCCATTTGAAAGCATGTAAAAAAACGTAGATCTACGTTCGGAGCCCCCCTGCACGTGGACATAGATCTACGTTTGGACAGTTTAAGGGTTAATTGGATTTCCATTATTTCTTATAGGGAAAATTAATTCGGCTAACAATAAAATCGGTTAAGGACAAGCTCTCTGGAACGGATTAAAATCGTTACCCAAAGGTCCACTGTACGAGCAAATCGAGTTACGAGCTCAGTCACAGAATGAATTAAACTCATAAGTCATGGTACCACTGCACTGCTTTTTATATCTGATAATGTTCCCTTAATATCAGAATCATTTGAGGTGAGTAAAAATATTACTGGGTGGTTTGATGGTAAACAGGCGACTTAGCTTTCCAGTACTACTGTAGTTCATCCAGTTCCATTGCCTGGTTTACCTTAGCCTACCGCTGCTTAGCGCCAACAAAATGTTAAATTTATTTTTATTTATTCATTATTTTATACAAAATAGTTTACATGATTCATTATTGGGTCATATACAGGAACTTAGATTATTGTTTAGTATAAAAAAACTTCTCTAGGCTTAGGTTGAGGCCTCTGAGCAATGCAGTTGTGACTTGGGCCTGCATAGCATGGGCCAGTAGGTCTACTGCAGTGCTTCTTCTTTCTTATGTAACCTTCGGCCTCCAAGACATTGAGTAAAAAAAATAGTGTCTTCGACACCATCAAATATGGTAAGTGTGTAGTATTTAGATGAGGGTAAAGAAGTTTTCATTGAATTTTTCAGTTTGGAAAAGGCTTATAATAGAGTGGATAGGAAAGCAATGTCACAAGTGTGTGGAATAGGTGGTAAGTTAATGAAAGCATTTAAGAGTCTTTAGAAGGATTATTTTCCAGTAAAAGTACGCCTTAGACAGGTATGTGTGATGTCACCATGGTTGTTCAATACACAGACACTCCTCGCTTAACGACAGAGTTCCGTTCCTAAGGCCACGTTAGTAAATGAATTTGTTGCTAAGCAAGGAACTACCTCTTATCGATACTTCAAGCATTTATAATAACCATTTAAAATATTTTATTCTGAATTAAAAAAAAGGTTTAAAGAAAACTAACTTGATAACTTTGTTTTAACTTGCATAAGTCTTACATATTACAGAAAATTATAATTACTGTACAGTATAAAAATGATGTACCAAAAAATTCAAATTACAGTATAACAAGAGACATTCAGATTAACATTTTAGTCATTGAATCCATCAGAGTACCGGGTTGGGGTCATCATCAGAGTTATCAGCAGGATTATCAGGAGCTGTAGTCAAGCTGAAGTCAAGATCTTCCTCTTCACCGACATCTTGTACTATGAGGGTGCATAGTAAAGTACAAATATGTAACCTTGGAGTCTGTGAAAACTAGTGTAGAGTGGCTGCAGGAACAAAACTGATATCTTAACGCTGAGACACCGCGCTGCCTGTTTCCATGACCCAGGTTCTCATACGGCATATAATACCGTCTGGTCAGAGCCGGTCGTAACTATTAAGTGGTCGGTAAATGATGTCGCTAAGTGAGGAGTGTCTGTATTTATAGATGGGGTTGTAAGAGAAATGAATACAGGAGTGTTGGGGAGAGGTGTGGGATTGGAAGAAAAAGAATCAAATACAAAGTGGGAGTTGTTGCAGTTGCTTTTTTGCTGATGACACTGTGCTTTTAGGAGATTCTGATAAGTTACACAGGTTGGTGGACGAATTTGGAAGTCTATGTAAAAGAAGGAAATTAAAAATGAACATAGGGAAGAGCAAGGTGATGAGGGTAACAAAAAATTAGGTAATGAAAGACTGGGTATCAGATTAGAGGGAGGGATTATGGAAGAAGAGAATGAATGTATTCAGATACAGTAGGGCCCCACTTTATGGCATTCAGCTAATACAGACATTTCAAATTATGACCAAAACTCGCTATATGGCTCCCCCACCTGACTTTCTAATACGGTCACTGCACCCCACCCGGTTAGTTTACATTCTCTGTGAGCACAGTGTCCAATATGTCCAGAGACTTTCCAAAATTTCAAGTGTATACTTTGATAATTATACTTATGTGTACCTGTATCTAAATAAACTTGCACACTGTGCTGGCATGCAGGTACACATTAAAATCACTAAGTGTGTCCTATTAGTCTTAAGGACTTCACATTAATAATAATAATAATATGCAATAATAATCACTCTGAGGCACATTAAATGTCGTATATTATATTAATACATATAAACATTTTCATTAATCCATCTATGATATTTTTCAGAATTATATAATAAACATACTACGTAACATATAAACATGGTAAATACACCCCACAGTAGAATAAATTAACATAAATATGAGACGTTATGTGTATGAACTAAAACCAGACTTGTTTATCTGCTTGTTTACATAACTCCATGTCTCTCTCCTCTCTCATTTATTCGTTTTACCTCATTCACTCACCTCTCACCCTACATTAAGACTACAAATATTTTAAGGTAAGTAATGAGTGTACTGTATATGCATTTTATCACTCAAGGGGCACTTTAAATGTCGTAGTATATTACGTGTGGGTGGGGTGGCCTGGGCAGCTACCATACCTCCTACACCTGACTTCCTACCAATAAATACTACTCACCTCTCGCCCTACATTAAGATTACAAATATTGTAAGGTAAGTAATGAGTGTACTGTATATGCATTTTATCACTCTAGGGGCGCTTTAAATGTCGAAGTGTATTACGTGTGAGTGGGGTGGCCTGGCGGGCTACCATACCTCCCACACTCTGACTTCTTACAATAAATACTACTCACCTCTCACCCTACATTAAGATTACAAATATTTTAAGGTAAGTAATGAATGTACTGTGTGTGTATTTTACTTTTTGTTGTTTTTAATGCCTAGTTCTGTTGCTAACTTAATACGTATATGGTAGTTTAAACCTTAAAAATGTATTTCTGAGTTAGGGACCTCCTGGCTCAAGGTGATCTTCCTCCCTTCCCAGCAAGTCTATTTCCTTGGTGTTCTGGCTTACCTGTGTTGAGATCAGTCAAATGATCTGTGAGCACAGTGCTCGAACCTCAGCTGGTGCAGCAGAGACACGAGCCCCTAATAATAAGTGAATTAGAGTGTTTGCGAGTCCTGAGTCTTGAGGTGTGAATGATTGTGCCCCTGATGGAAAAAAGAATGTTTCAGGTTTTCAAAATGTTTCTGAATTACTGTATTCTTATAGCTGAGCAATGTGTCTGTGTAAAATAACTTTTCTTTTAATAAAATACAAGTACTCGTATTAAAATATTTTAAATTTTTAACAATAAAGATTGAAAACTACACTCAGTACTTACCCCAGTATGTCTCTTTCTAGTATGAAGCTAAAAAAAGGATCTCAGCTGCAGCAGCAATGAAGCATCCATTTTTCGAATCTTTAGGACATACCATACATACCCTCAAAGACCGTAAGTAATTTTTGTTAGTGGAACAGTAGTTTTATTATTATAACTTCAGATATCAGGCTCTGTGAAGGTCTCATGATCCAAGGAATTGGATACTACAGGTACTGTGGTATCCCTATGGATTTAATACTTTCCCATGAATATAGTAATTTCAGTAGCAGATTTAGATGCTCATATTCAGATGTTTTGAATTTGGGAATACTGTACAGTACAGTTCAGCTCAATCAAGAAAGGAAGCAATCTGAAATACTGTTTCTCCTAAGATACTGAACATGAAAATCTAAGAGAATTTCTCAAGAGAAAAGCCCCACAACAAAAAATCAAATACAAATCTCTTAAAAAATGGTACAGTTAAACCTCAATCTAGCATACATTTAAAATAATGAACAAAACCCACTGGATAAATTGTACTTTTAACTCCTTTATTTTCAATGTTTAATGCAGTGTATATGTAAATTGTATGTATTAGCATATATGTAAATTGTATATATATATATATATATATATATATATATATATTAGGTACACAGAGTACTTTTATGCATTTTATAGCTATTATTTATTAACACATCGGCCATTACCCACCAAGGCAGGGTGGCCCGAAAAAGTAAAACTTCCATCATCATTCACTCCATCACTGTCTTGCCAGAGGCATGCCTACACTACAGTTATAAAACTGCAACCTTAACACTCATCCTTCAGAGTGCAGACACTGTACTTCCCATCTCCAGGACTCGAGTCCAGTCTGCCGGTTTCCCTGAATCCCTTCATAAATGTTACCTTGCTTACCTTCCAACAGCATGTCAAGTCCTAAAAACCATTTGTCTCCATTCACTCCTGTCTCCTGTCTAACACGCTCACACACGCTTGCTGGAAGTCCAAGTCCCTTGCACACAAAACCTTCTTTACCCCCTCCCTCCAACCTTTCCTAGGCCAACCCCTACCCTGCCTTCTCTCCACTACAGATTTGTCTACTCTCAAAGTCATTCTATTTCGTTCCATCCTCTCTACATATCCAAACCATCTCAATAACCCCTCCTCAGCCCACACTTCTTCTTAATCTCCAAACTACGGATTCTCTGCATTATATTTACACTACATATTGCCCTCAGACATGACATCTCCACTGCTTCCAGCTTTCTCCTTGTTGCAACATTCACAACCCATGCCTCACACCTATACAAGAGCCTTGGTATAACTATACTCTCATACATTTCCCTCTTTGCTTTAATAGATAAAGTTCTTTGTCTCCACAGACTCCTCAGTGCACCACTCACCTTTTTCCCTTAGTCAATTCTATGATTCACCTCATCCTTCATAGACCCATCTGCAGACACGTCCACTCCCAAATATCTGAACACATTCACCTCCTCCATACTCTCTCCCTCCAATCTGATATCCAGTCTTCCGTTACCTAATTTTTTTGTTATCCTCATCACCTTATTCTTTTCTATATTCACTTTTAACTTCTTTCATTACCCTACCAAACTCATCAACCAACCTCTACAACTTCTCCTCAGAATCTACCAAAAAGCACAGTGTCATCAGCAAAGAGCAACTGTGACAACTCCCACTTGCCAACACCAGAGCATTCACTTCTTTTACTACTCCATCTATAAATATATTGAACAACCATGGTGACATCACACATCCCTATCTAAGACCTACTTTAACTGGGAAATAATCCCTCTCTCGCCTACATACTCTAACCTGAGCCTCACTATCCTCGTAAAAACTTTTTACTGCCTTCTCAATAACCTACCTCCTATTCCATACATTTGCAGCATCTGCCACATTGCCCCCTATTCACCCTATAATATGCCTTTTCGAATTCCATAAATTCCACAAAAACCTCTTTACCCTTATCCAAATACTGTTCATCTATGTGTTTCACTGTAAACACTTGGTCTACACACCCCCCTACCTTTCCTAAAGCCTCCTTGTTCATCTGCTATCCTGCTCTCCGTTTTACTTGTAATTCTATCAATAATAACTCTACCATACACTTTAGCAGGTATACTCAACAGACTTTTTTTTTTTTTTTCCAACAAACTGGCTGTATCCCACCAAGGCAGGGTCTCCCAAAAAGAAAAATGCAAGTTTCTCTTTTTAAATTTAGTAATTTATACAGGAGAAGGGGTTACTAGGCCCTTGCTCCCGGCATTTTAGTCGCCTCTTACAACACGCATGGCTTATGGACGAAGAATTCTGTTCCACTTCTCCATGGAGATAAGAGGAAATAAACAAGAACAAGAACTAGAAAGAAACTAGAAGAAAACCCAGAGGGGTGTGTATATATATGCTTGTACATGTATGTGTAGTGACCTAAGTGTAAGTAGAAGTAGCAAGACATACCTGAAATCTTGCATGTGTATGAGACAAAAAAAGACACCAGCAATCCTACCATCATGTAAAACAATTACAGGCTTCCGTTTTACACTCACTTGGCAGGACGGTAGTACCTCCCTGGGTGGTTGCTGTCTACCAACGTACTACCTACAACTCAACAGACTTATTCCCCTATAATCTTTACACTCTCTTTTGTCCCCTTTGCCTTTATACAAAGGAACTATGCTCTCTGCCAATCCCTAGGTACCTTACCCTCTTCCATATGTTTAGTAAGCCTTTCAGGGTCGGCAGGTCCTCTGCCAAACCTGTTCTCAGGGTCAGTAAATGTTCGAAAAAAAAAATTTCTTATGAAAAGATAGTTTTTTTTTTTTTCTAAATTTTATTGGCTAAAAAAATTTTTTTTGCCATCAATACTTATCGAGATATGGAGGCATGAAGTTAACAGAAATTGAAGTGCATACAGCAACATCGCCGACTGCTGGTGCCCCAGTAATAGTTTATTTTGTTTTTTCTACTTCTTTTATTTTTTAATACTTTATTTATTTCAATAACTTTTATGGCCTCTGAGACCAATATAAAGACTATTTGGTATATATTCACTCATTGTATACTACACATTAACAGCACAAACTTTGCTGTCACTATATTGTTTACAAAACATGTTTACACAAACCAGTAATCAAAAGTGTTGTTTATTACTCTTTTTCTATCATATGTATACTCATATAGAGTCACTGGACATGTTCCTATAACTACAAGAGGTTCTGAAAGCTTGTAGCAGTGTGGGGGTGGCCTTGTAAATATGCCGAGTCACCGATGTGTCGTGTGTCACAATGATGCATCATACCACCACTCACTAACCCTCACTGCCTTCCACAACACATCCCTTCCTCCCCATACATCTACCTTCCTTCCTTCATTCCATCCTCTCATCTCTTCCTACCTACCTTCCCTCCTCCTTCCTCTCATCTCTTCCTACCTACTTTCCCCTCCTTCCTTCAAGTAACTTTTCTGGCCTGTGAGACCAATATAAGGTATATTGAATGTATATTCACTCGTTGTATGCTACACAGTAACCGCATAAACAGTTATTATATTGTTTACAAAATGTGTTTACACCAACAATAAAAAATGTTGTTTATTACTATTTTTCTATCACATATATACACACATAAAGCCACTGGACACTTCACAGAACTGCTACAGCTTCTGTAAAGCTCGTAGTTGTTGTGTGGGGGTGGACTTGTAAATATGCTGAGTCACCAGCCTAATTAGTGTCACAGTGACAAATCACACCACCCTCACTGCCAGTCAACACCCATCCCTTCCTCCCCACCCCACCAACCAACATGGAAATAAGTCATTGTCTGAATATTTTGAGTTATCCTAGGTTGATAGTCTCCTTCCTTTCTTCCCTCCTTCCTTCCCTCCCTCCTTCCTTCCTTTCCTCCCTCCTTCCTTTCCTGCTTCCTCTCATCTCCTCCTCCTTTTCTCCCTTTCTTCTACCTTCCTTCCTTCAGGTTGGTTTCCTGGGCATTGCTTTCAGTCACAAACTCCTCAAAACCATGAAATTCATCTTCACTGACACTTCCATCTGTGTTTGAACTGTCACTTGGGAAGAAAAGAGCCCCAATTAGCTGAGGAGTGAGGAGTTTCTTACCACTAGACATGGTGAAGAAGGTGTAATAAAATGGCTTTCCCACAATGCACCACTGGATCCCCGATTTTTTTTATACCGTGCACACGACCACGGAGACTTATTCTCTCACATCCAGGACTACCAGCCTTTTCCTGCTTGATTTGAGGATGCTAGAATTTATGCGTACTAGTACAGCACCAACCCTGGCGCGTAAGCCGTACTAGTACTGCACCAACCCTGAAAGGGTTAAATATAAATGCTAACCACTCCAAAGCTATATCTTCAGAATCTACCAAAAGCACAGTGTCATCAGCATAGAGTAACTGTGACAACTCCCACTTGCCAACACCCGAGCATTCACTTCTCTTACTACTCCATCTAGAAATATATTGAACAACCATGGTGACATCACACAGCCCTGTCTAAGACCTACTTTTACTGGGAAATCCTGAGGTGTCTCCTGGTGTTGCAAAATTTCTGGAAAAAAAAAAATCTTGTGAAATAATAGAGAATCTTTTCCCGATTGTAATGACACCAAAAGAACAAAATTTGATGGAAAACTGACGGAATTACGCTCTCGCAAATTTAGCAACCTCGGCGCTATTTACGAATCGGCGATTTCGCCCACTTTGAGCCCTATTTTTGGCTAATTCCATTGTACCAGTCGACCAAACTCATAGCTATTTCTTTAGAACTCCATTTTTTCTATCGAGTGAGTACAAGAAACTGCCCATTTATTGATTTCAACTTCCCAATAATGTGGTCAGAAATTTGCAATTTGGCCAATTTCACAAAAATTAAAAAAATGACAATTTCAAAATAGGGTCCAGAATGAACAATGCAGACATTCTTGGCTCTAAAATAACATTTTCTTTGTTCATCAGTCATGTCTCCAAGCCCCTCTGATATTACTCTTGCTTTCTATTTTGAATTTTTATTGAAACAAAAAATAGACGAGTTACTGTTATGCAGACTACTGCAGTATTGTAATAATTGTATAATGTCATCCCATTCATGACTGCATATTAGAATGCCTACTTGGACATTTATTGGAAAATGATATCATTTGTTTACTTTTGAACATCGGCAAAAATCAAACATTTTCCCAACTTTGAGCTCCATTTTAAGATTCTTTTCATAGTAAAACCAATCAAAATCACCTCTAGTTCTATAATATGGTTTCCATTCTATCAAATGAGACCAAGAAAACAAGAATACAATCATAAATACTATACGAAAATAGACCACAAAGTTGGCATTTTAATTAAATAAATGGTCGGAGTTTTTTTTTTTCTCATTATGCACTGCATGCTGCAGGATTTTTTTATATGGTGCACACTGACCACACACACCCATTCTCTCACATGTGGGCCTACCAGCTTTCTCCTGCTTGATTTGAAGCCGCTAGAATTTATGAGTGTATATACGTCAAACACGGTGGCTCGTAAGACGTATATATACGACCGAAACTGCTTTACCCCTCTTTCATTCTAGATAATATTATAGGTGTTATATTTATGGCATGTCTTGCTACTTCTACTTACACTTAGGTCACACTACACATACATATACACATTTATTCATACACACTCATCTGAGTTTTCTTTGATTTTATCTTAATAGTTCTTGGTCTTATTAATTTTCCTTTTATATCCATGGGGAAGTGGAATAAGAATCTTTCCTCCGTAAGCCATGCGTGTTGTAAAAGTCAACTAAAATGCCGGGAACAATGGGCTAGTAACCCCTTTTCCTGTAAAGATTACTAAAAAGAATAAGAAGAAGAAAATTGTCAAAGTGGGAAGTCTGAATGTGCGTGGATGTTGTGCAGATGATAAGAAAGAGATGATTGTGGATGTTATGAATGAGAAGAAGCTGGATGTCCTGGCTTTAAGTGAAACAAAGCTGAAGGGGGTGGGAGAGTTTCAATGGAGAGGAATAAATGGGATTAGGTCAGGGGTTTCAAATAGAGTTAGAGCTAAAGAAGGAGTAGCAATAATGTTGAAGGATAAGCTATGGCAGGAAAAGAGGGACTATAAATGTATTAATTCAAGGATTATGTGGAGTAAAATAAAGATTGGATGTGAAAAGTGGGTTATAATAAGCGTGTATGCACCTGGAGAAGAGAGAAGTGTAGAGGAGAGAGAGAGATTTTGGGAAATGTTGAGTGAATGCGTGGGGAGTTTTGAATCAAGTGTGAGAGTAATGGTGGTTGGGGATTTCAATGCTAAAGTGGGTAAAAATGTTATGGAGGGAGTAGTAGGTAAATTTGGGGTGCCAGGGGTAAATGTAAATGGGGAGCCTTTAATTGAGCTATGTGTAGAAAGAAATTTGGTAATAAGTAATACATATTTTATGAAAAAGAGGATAAATAAATATACAAGGTATGATGTAGCACGTAATGAAAGTAGTTTATTAGATTATGTATTGGTGGATAAAAGGTTGATGGGTAGGCTCCAGGATGTACATGTTTATAGAGGGGCAACTGATATATCGGATCATTATTTAGTTGTAGCTACAGTTAGAGTAAGAGGTAGATGGGAAAAGAGGAAGGTGGCAACAACAAGTAAGAGGGAGGTGAAAGTGTATAAACTAAGGGAGGAGGAAGTTCGGGCGAGATATAAGCGACTATTGGCAGAAAGGTGGGATAGTGCAAAGATGAGTAATGGGGGGGTTGAAGAGGGTTGGAATAGTTTTAAAAATGCAGTATTAGAATGTGGGGCAGAAGTTTGTGGTTATAGGAGGGTGGGTGCAGGAGGAAAGAGGAGTGATTGGTGGAATGATGAAGTAAAGGGTGTGATAAAAGAGAAAAAGGTAGCTTATGAGAGGTTTTTACAAAGCAGAAGTGTTATAAGAAGAGCAGAATATATGGAGAGTAAAAGAAAGGTAAAGAGAGTGGTGAGAGAGTGCAAAAGGAGAGCAGATGATAGAGTGGGAGAGGCACTGTCAAGAAATTTTAATGAAAATAAGAAAAAATTTTGGAGTGAGTTAAACAAGTTAAGAAAGCCAAGGGAAAATATGGATTTGTCAGTTAAAAACAGAGTAGGGGAGTTAGTAGATGGGGAGATGGAGGTATTAGGTAGATGGCGAGAATATTTTGAGGAACTTTTAAATGTTAAGGAAGAAACAGAGGCAGTAATTTCATGCACTGGTCAGGGAGGTATACCATCTTTTAGGAGTGAAGAAGAGCAGAATGTAAGTGTGGGGGAGGTACGTGAGGCATTACGTAAAATGAAAGGGGGTAAAGCAGCTGGTACTGATGGGATCATGACAGAAATGTTAAAAGCAGGGGGGGATATAGTGTTGGAGTGGTTGGTACTTTTGTTCAATAAATGTATGAAAGAGGGGAAGGTACCTAGGGATTGGCGGAGAGCATGTATAGTCCCTTTATATAAAGGGAAAGGGGACAAAAGAGACTGTAAAAATTATAGAGGAATAAGCTTACTGAGTATACCAGGAAAAGTGTACGGTAGGGTTATAATTGAAAGAATTAGAGGTAAGACAGAATGTAGGATTGCGGATGAGCAAGGAGGTTTCAGAGTGGGTAGGGGATGTGTAGATCAAGTGTTTACATTGAAGCATATATGTGAACAGTATTTAGATAAAGGTAGGGAAGTTTTTATTGCATTTATGGATTTAGAAAAGGCATATGATAGAGTGGATAGAGGAGCAATGTGGCAGATGTTGCAAGTATATGGAATAGGTGGTAAGTTATTAAATGCTGTAAAGAGTTTTTATGAAGATAGTGAGGCTCAGGTTAGGGTGTGTAGAAGAGAGGGAGACTATTTCCCGGTAAAAGTAGGTCTTAGACAGGGATGTGTAATGTCACCATGGTTGTTTAATATATTTATAGATGGGGTTGTTAAGGAAGTAAATGCTAGGGTGTTTGGGAGAGGGGTGGGATTAAATTATGGGGAATCAAATTCAAAATGGGAATTGACACAGTTACTTTTTGCTGATGATACTGTGCTTATGGGAGATTCTAAAGAAAAATTGCAAAGGTTAGTGGATGAGTTTGGGAATGTGTGTAAAGGTAGAAAGTTGAAAGTGAACATAGAAAAGAGTAAGGTGATGAGGGTGTCAAATGATTTAGATAAAGAAAAATTGGATATCAAATTGGGGAGGAGGAGTATGGAAGAAGTGAATGTTTTCAGATACTTGGGAGTTGACGTGTCGGCGGATGGATTTATGAAGGATGAGGTTAATCATAGAATTGATGAGGGAAAAAAGGTGAGTGGTGCGTTGAGGTATATGTGGAGTCAAAAAACGTTATCTATGGAGGCAAAGAAGGGAATGTATGAAAGTATAGTAGTACCAACACTCTTATATGGGTGTGAAGCTTGGGTGGTAAATGCAGCAGCGAGGAGACGGTTGGAGGCAGTGGAGATGTCCTGTTTAAGGGCAATGTGTGGTGTAAATATTATGCAGAAAATTCGGAGTGTGGAAATTAGGAGAAGGTGTGGAGTTAATAAAAGTATTAGTCAGAGGGCAGAAGAGGGGTTGTTGAGGTGGTTTGGTCATTTAGAGAGAATGGATCAAAGTAGAATGACATGGAAAGCATATAAATCTATAGGGGAAGGAAGGCGGGGTAGGGGTCGTCCTCGAAAGGGTTGGAGAGAGGGGGTAAAGGAGGTTTTGTGGGTAAGGGGCTTGGACTTCCAGCAAGCGTGCGTGAGCATGTTAGATAGGAGTGAATGGAGACGAATGGTACTTGGGACCTGACGATCTGTTGGAGTGTGAGCAGGGTAATATTTAGTGAAGGGATTCAGGGAAACCGGTTATTTTCATATAGTCGGACTTGAGTCCTGGAAATGGGAAGTACAATGCCTGCACTTTAAAGGAGGGGTTTGGGATATTGGCAGTTTGGAGGGATATGTTGTGTATCTTTATATGTGTATGCTTCTAGACTGTTGTATTCTGAGCACCTCTGCAAAAACAGTGATAATGTGCGAGTGTGGTGAAAGTGTTGAATGATGATGAAAGTATTTTCTTTTTGGGGATTTTCTTTCTTTTTTGGGTCACCCTGCCTCGGTGGGAGACGGCCGACTTGTTGAAAAAAAAAAAAAAAAAAAATATTTATGGCTGTTATCATTCTGATTTAATGGATGCTCAGATAATCCTGGTTATCTGTATTCTTGTGTAGAGGATAAGGTAAGGCTAGAGCGAGGGGCTAGCAACCCCTTCTCCTGTATATATTACTAAAGTTAAAAAGAGAACCTGTTTTTCTTTTTGGGCCACCCTGCCTTGGTGGGATACGGCCAGTTTGTTGAAAGAAGAAGGCAAAGCTAAGAAATATCAACATTAAAAATGTAATTACATGTCAGTTCTTGCCAGTGTCAGTTAAAATGAGACTTGTTTTATTCACTCGTTAATAATTACAGTACTATCTGCTTTATCATACACCATCATAAACACAAGACTGGCTATAAATGGTGTCATAATTATATTTTCCAGTCTCCTGAATGAAATAAATACAGTGGTCTCTAAACAAAGACACCATTTGCATTCTGTTCAAATAAACATCTGATGAGTGACGGCCTTTCCACGCAGTGCCTACTTTATTTCAACTAGTTAAATATTATACCAGTCATGTGGCTATCTGTTCTGTAATTTAGCAAAACAGACTGATGGACATCAGCTGATGTTTGTAGCCAACATTTTCAACAGTAAAGAAAGCTGTATGTCTTAGCATTTAGAATATTTATTAGAAGGAAGGGGTATAGGTTTTGTAGGCGAGGGGCTTGGACTTTTTAGTAAGCGTGCGAGAGCATGTTAGATAGGAGTGAATGGAAACGAATGTTTTTTGGGACCTGATGAGCTGTGTGAGCAGGGTAATATTTTGTGAAGGGATTCAGGGAAACCAGTTAGCTGGACTCGAGTCCTGGAAATGGGAAGTACAATGCCTGCACTTTAAAGGAGGGGTTTGGGATATTGGCAGTTTGGACGGACATCTAAACTGTCATATGTGAGTGCCTCTGCAAAGACAATGATTGAGTGATGGTGAAAGTGTTGAATGATGATGAAAGTATTTTCTTTCTTTTTGAGTGTTTCTTTCTTTTTGGGTTACCTGCCTCGATGGGAAACAGCCGTGTTAAAAAAAAAAAAAAAAAAAAAAAAAATTAAGTGAAGCACTAAACCCATGTGGGTCATTCAGTGCAAGGAGTAATGAGGCTCAATACTCTCATCTGTTGAGCACTAGATAGATAAACTTGTACTTAATTCATTTTCTTGGCTGTCTGCTGTTGCCACATTCACCATCACCAGCTCCAGAACTGTTTAGATATTTTTTTTATTGTATTTCCTTCATTTAACAGTTACTGAACATAAATTTCAACATTCATGTCATGCTAGATGGGAGACGTACATATGGAATAAAAGAACCATCCAGGATCACCCATAGAATCGGACCATTAACCACAGAAGGGTCATACACTGATAATGAAAAAAAATTAAAGAACCAGTATGAATCAGTGTTAACCCTTTCAGGGTTTCGGCCGTACTAGTACGGCTTACGCCCCAGGGTTTTTGACGTACTAGTACTCTTAAATTCTAGCGCCCTCAAATCTAGTGAGAGAAAGCTGGTACGCCTACATATGAAAGAGTGGGTCTATGTGGTCAGGGTGCGCAGTATAAAAAAAATCCTGCAGCACACAGTGCGTAATGAGAAAAAAAAAAAACTTTGACAGTGTTTTTGGATTAAAACAGCGAATTTGCACTGTATTTTCGTGTGGTATTTATTGTTGTATTCTAGTTTTCCTGGTCTCATTTTATAGAATGGAAGAAATATTACAGAAATTGAGATGATTTTGACTGATTTTACAATGAAAAGTACCTTGAAATTGAGCTCAAAGTAGCAGAAATGTTCGATTTTTACCAAAGTTCAAAAGTAAACAAATCATGCCAAGCGTCCAATACACGTCAACTGGTGAGTCTATTATTCTTTCACAAGTGCACTGATATTATTTATACCATTTCTACACTAATGCAGTAGTCTGCATAACAGTAAATCTTCTCTTTTTTGTAAGAATAAAAATTCAAAGTGGAAAGCCAAAGAAATATAAGAGGGGCCGGGGGATGTGACTAATGAACAGAGAACTTGTTATTTTAGTGCCAGGAATGTCTTTCTTGTTAATTCTGGACCCTGTTCAGAAATTGGCATCTTTTGAAATTTGTATGAAATTGGCAAAATTGCTAAATTCTGACCACTTTATTGGATAGTTGAAATTGGTAAATGGGTGGTTTCTTGTACTCATTCGATAGAAAAGATGGAGTTCTAGCAACATCATGGGATCTTGATACAAAGAATTTTTCAACCTTGTCCGTCCAACCTTTAGACGAAGACCTACTTCAACTAGTGGATAGTACCACTATGATCCCGCCTCCTCCTGCTTCGCCTTGCCTGACTACAGTATATAAGCCATGTCTGCGGTCCCATGCTGTACTTCCTACAAGATTGATGGACTGAACACATCGACTCCAGGCTGAGGAACTGATTACCTCAAACTCCTCCTCTCCTTACACCTTCTGATTTGTACTGGACTGATGAAGCCACTGTGTGGCAAAATGTTTTCTCAATAAAGATTTCCATGTGTTGCATAAGTGTCTCAATCTTCAACTTGTCGGTTTTTTAAACCATTTATCACGCCTTTCAGTGTCGGTGCCGTACTTGTACAGCTTGAGAGCCAGGGTCGGTGCCGTACTTGTACGCGTAAATTGCATACCCACCCCACTACTTTTCCCGTATTCCTCAAACCATCTATCTGCATACGTACTCATCCCCATTGTTTCCCGCAATACCTGACCCTCTCTAAAGCCCCCGACCAAAGAAATGACTTGCAATCCTGGTATTGTAGTCGTTTCCAAATCGAGTGGGAGAAAGCTTGTAGGCCTGCATGTGAGAGAATAGGTCTGCATGGTCAGTGTGTGCAGTAGGAAAAAAATTGGGGCTCCCACATTGCATTGTGGGAATGCCATTTCAGTTTGCCTTGTTTACCATGCCTCACGGAAAGAAACTCCTCGCTCCTCGGCGAACTGGGACACTCTTGTTCTCAAGTGACAGTTCAAACAGAGAGAGAAGTGTTAGTGAAGATGAATTTCAGGGTTTTGAGTAGTTTGTGACTAAAAGTAATGACCATAATACTACCAGTAATAGTGCTGAAAACCCAGACGGCCCTCAGTCTACCACATCTGGTGCTGGGCCAGCTTGTTCACGTCCAGTTGTACCAGAATGAATGAGGAAACTTTTATTTTCCCATGTCCAGGACTCGGGTGTGAGCAGTGATGATAGTTATTACAACCCAGGAGTCCAAATGGCCTGTTATCCTGGGTGTAAAGGGAGCAAAATAAACACAGCAGAAAAGTTTTGACTTATATTATCCTTCACCAATTTAGAACAGAAGTATGTACACTATATACACTATGTACAGTGATGGGTATTAGTGCACTCCACGGTAAGCAAGGCAGAATAGACGCCACTAGAGAGCAGACCGTGCTTCAACCAGCTCTAGAATGGGAATGACAAGGGCAGACAGGAGAGTGGTACCCACATAACCTCTGCGATTGCCAAAACCATCTTCTCATTGGCTGGAACCTGGGTACTGGTTGAACGACGGGGCCCCATCGTCAACCCTCAGTCACCTGGTTCGCTGGTTGGGGGAGATAGCCTGTAAATGAGGGTGTGTACATGCGCCGAATAAAGGTTACATGCTCTTTGCATGCCACACCCCCTCCCCCAGGAAGGCTCAGGATTAGGCTCCCACCTCCCAGTGGTAACCGTGCCACCATGGCACAAAATAATGGGACCGCCTTTCCTCTCAACCATCCAACTCTTAGATAGAGCTCAGCTTTTCTCGTGACAAAAAGCCAAACTCTAAACTCAGAGCGAGACAGCAGACAGTCGGGCTAGCTTAGGTCCAAGACACGGGCGGATGGTAGCCCACATCCCCTCACTAAAAAAAAACCCACACCAGGGGATAAAAAAAAAAAGAGCTTGGAAGGGGTTACCACAAGTAACCTAACACATCCTAACCTAATATATAGGTAGTAGGTTGGTAGACAGCAACCACCCAGGGAAGTACTACCGTCCTGCCAGATGACTGTGAAACAGAAACCTGTAACTGTTTTACATGATGGTAGGATTGCTGGTTTTCTTTTTCTGTCTCATAAACACGCTAAGATAACAGGGATATCTTGCTACTCCTACTTACACTTTGGTCACACTTCACAGACACGCACATGCATATATATATATACATACATCTAGGTTTTTTCTCCTTTTTCTAAATAGCTCTTGTTCTTTTTTATTTCTTCTATTGTCCATGGGGAAGTGGAAAAGAATCTTTCCTCCGTAAGCCATGCGTGTCGTATGAGGCGACTAAAATGCCGGGAGCAATGGGCTAGTAACCCCTTCTCCTGTATACATTTACTAAAAAAGAGAAGAAGAAAAACTTTATAAAACTGGGTTGCTTAAATGTGCGTGGATGTAGTGCGGATGACAAGAAACAGATGATTGCTGATGTTATGAATGAAAAGAAGTTGGATGTCCTGGCCCTAAGCGAAACAAAGCTGAAGGGGGTAGGAGAGTTTCAGTGGGGGGAAATAAATGGGATTAAATCTGGAGTATCTGAGAGAGTTAGAGCAAAGGAAGGGGTAGCAGTAATGTTAAATGATCAGTTATGGAAGGAGAAAAGAGAATATGAATGTGTAAATTCAAGAATTATGTGGATTAAAGTAAAGGTTGGATGCGAGAAGTGGGTCATAATAAGCGTGTATGCACCTGGAGAAGAGAGGAATGCAGAGGAGAGAGAGAGATTTTGGGAGATGTTAAGTGAATGTATAGGAGCCTTTGAACCAAATGAGAGAGTAATTGTGGTAGGGGACCTGAATGCTAAAGTAGGAGAAACTTTTAGAGAGGGTGTGGTAGGTAAGTTTGGGGTGCCAGGTGTAAATGATAATGGGAGCCCTTTGATTGAACTTTGTATAGAAAGGGGTTTAGTTATAGGTAATACATATTTTAAGAAAAAGAGGATAAATAAGTATACACGATATGATGTAGGGCGAAATGACAGTAGTTTGTTGGATTATGTATTGGTAGATAAAAGACTGTTGAGTAGACTTCAGGATGTACATGTTTATAGAGGGGCCACAGATATATCAGATCACTTTCTAGTTGTAGCTACACTGAGAGTAAAAGGTAGATGGGATACAAGGAGAATAGAAGCATCAGGGAAGAGAGAGGTGAAGGTTTATAAACTAAAAGAGGAGGCAGTTAGGGTAAGATATAAACAGCTATTGGAGGATAGATGGGCTAATGAGAGCATAGGCAATGGGGTCGAAGAGGTATGGGCTAGGTTTAAAAATGTAGTGTTAGAGTGTTCAGCAGAAGTTTGTGGTTACAGGAAAGTGGGTGCAGGAGGGAAGAGGAGCGATTGGTGGAATGATGATGTAAAGAGAGTAGTAAGGGAGAAAAAGTTAGCATATGAGAAGTTTTTACAAAGTAGAAGTGATGCAAGGAGGGAAGAGTATATGGAGAAAAAGAGAGAAGTTAAGAGAGTGGTGAAGCAATGTAAAAAGAGAGCAAATGAGAGAGTGGGTGGGTGAGATGTTATCAACAAATTTTGTTGAAAATAAGAAAAAGTTTTGGAGTGAGATTAACAAGTTAAGAAAGCCTAGAGAACAAATGGATTTGTCAGTTAAAAATAGGAGAGGAGAGTTATTAAATGGAGAGTTAGAGGTATTGGGAAGATGGAGGGAATATTTTGAGGAATTGTTAAATGTTGATGAAGATAGGGAAGCTGTGATTTCGTGTATAGGGCAAGGAGGAATAACATCTTGTAGGAGTGAGGAAGAGCCAGTTGTGAGTGTGGGGGAAGTTCGTGAGGCAGTAGGTAAAATGAAAGGGGGTAAGGCAGCCGGGATTGATGGGATAAAGATAGAAATGTTAAAAGCAGGTGGGGATATAGTTTTGGAGTGGTTGGTGCAATTATTTAATAAATGTATGGAAGAGGGTAAGGTACCTAGGGATTGGCAGAGAGCATGCATAGTTCCTTTGTATAAAGGCAAAGGGGATAAAAGAGAGTGCAAAAATTATAGGGGGATAAGTCTGTTGAGTGTACCTGGTAAGGTGTATGGTAGAGTTATAATTGAAAGAATTAAGAGTAAGACGGAGAATAGGATAGCAGATGAACAAGGAGGCTTTAGGAAAGGTAGGGGGTGTGTGGACCAGGTGTTTACAGTGAAACATATAAGTGAACAGTATTTAGATAAGGCTAAAGAGGTCTTTGTGGCATTTATGGATTTGGAAAAGGCGTATGACAGGGTGGATAGGGGGGCAATGTGGCAGATGTTGCAAGTGTATGGTGTAGGAGGTAGGTTACTGAAAGCAGTGAAGAGTTTTTACGAGGATAGTGAGGCTCAAGTTAGAGTATGTAGGAAAGAGGGAAATTTTTTCCCAGTAAAAGTAGGCCTTAGACAAGGATGTGTGATGTCACCGTGGTTGTTTAATATATTTATAGATGGGGTTGTAAGAGAAGTAAATGCGAGGGTCTTGGCAAGAGGCGTGGAGTTAAAAGATAAAGAATCACACACAAAGTGGGAGTTGTCACAGCTGCTCTTTGCTGATGACACTGTGCTCTTGGGAGATTCTGAAGAGAAGTTGCAGAGATTGGTGGATGAATTTGGTAGGGTGTGCAAAAGAAGAAAATTAAAGGTGAATACAGGAAAGAGTAAGGTTATGAGGATAACAAAAAGATTAGGTGATGAAAGATTGAATATCAGATTGGAGGGAGAGAGTATGGAGGAGGTGAACGTATTCAGATATTTGGGAGTGGACGTGTCAGCGGATGGGTCTATGAAAGATGAGGTGAATCATAGAATTGATGAGGGAAAAAGAGTCTGTGGAGTCTGTGGAGACAAAGAACTTTGTCCTTGGAGGCAAAGAGGGGAATGTATGAGAGTATAGTTTTACCAACGCTCTTATATGGGTGTGAAGCGTGGGTGATGAATGTTGCAGCGAGGAGAAGGCTGGAGGCAGTGGAGATGTCATGTCTGAGGGCAATGTGTGGTGTGAATATAATGCAGAGAATTCGTAGTTTGGAAGTTAGGAGGAGGTGCGGGATTACCAAAACTGTTGTCCAGAGGGCTGAGGAAGGGTTGTTGAGGTGGTTCGGACATGTAGAGAGAATGGAGCGAAACAGAATGACTTCAAGAGTGTATCAGTCTGTAGTGGAAGGAAGGCGGGGTAGGGGTCGGCCTAGGAAGGGTTGGAGGGAGGGGGTAAAGGAGGTTTTGTGTGCGAGGGGCTTGGACTTCCAGCAGGCATGCGTGAGCGTGTTTGATAGGAGTGAATGGAGACAAATGGTTTTTAATACTTGACGTGCTGTTGGAGTGTGAGCAAAGTAACATTTATGAAGGGATTCAGGGAAACCGGCAGGCCGGACTTGAGTCCTGGAGATGGGAAGTACAGTGCCTGCACTCTGAAGGAGGGGTGTTAATGTTGCAGTTTAAAAACTGTAGTGTAAAGCACCCTTCTGGCAAGACAGTGATGGAGTGAATGATGGTGAAAGTTTTTCTTTTTCGGGCCACCCTGCCTTGGTGGGAATCGGCCAGTGTGATAATAAAAAATAAATAATAATAATATTGTTAGACTCTTGATAAAGAGTCTACCAACATATTTTCTTTGCCGGCAATATGTACAATTCTCAGAAAATATGGTTGCAGTCTTATCGTCCATCTCATGAGCCTTGTGTTGTGGTTCTTCATGGTTTGGAGATATACTAGAGGATTGTGATCACTGTAGACGGTGAGCACCTGCGAAGTTTGTCCAGCGTATACATCAAAGTGCTCCAAAGCCAGTACCAGCGCGAGGGCTTCTTTTTCAATGGTAGAGTAAGCCATCTGATGCGGCTGGAACTTGGCCGAAAAAAAAGGCTACAGGCTGCAACTCCTTGGCCCCGTTTTGCAACAGTACTGCCCCAACCCCAGACTCGCAAGCATCAACCTGTAATGAGAAAGGTTTGGAGAAGTCTGGAGACAAAAGAATGGGTGCAGTACACAACAATCTTTTTGCTTTGTCAAAAGCATCTGGAGAAACTGAAGTCCAAATAAAGGGAACTTTGTGACTGGTATAAGAGAGGTAAGAGGGGCTACAATATCTGAGAAATTCTTACAGAATCTTCTGTAAAATCCTGTCATGCCTAGGAAATGTTGAAGAGATTTCCTATCATTTGGAACTGGATAATCTTTAATGGCAAGAACTTTAGCAAGTTTAGGAGCAACTTTACCACTACCTACTTCATGGCCTAGAAAAGTAACAGTGGCCTGGCCAAAGGAAGACTTAGATAAATTAACAGTTAAATGGGAACTCTGAAAGGTCTCAAAAAGAGCCTTAAGCCTAAATAGGTGTTGATCCCAAGTATCAGACACCACAACAATATCATCCAGGTACGCTGCCGTGCCTTCAAGTCCTTTAATAGCCTGATGGATAAGTTTCTGGAATGAAGAGGGGGAGTTTTTCATTCCGAAGGGGGTAACTGTATATTGATAATGACCTCCTGGAATTACGAAGGCAGAGATTTCCTTCGCCTTGTCTGTCAAAGGTACCTGATAGTAACCTTTAAGGAGATCTAACTTGGATACAAAAGTAGCCTTACCCACAAAGTCGATTACGTCATCCAGACGAGGAAGAGGGTAAGCATCTGTGATTGTGACCTCATTCACCTTACGGTAGTCTGTACACATACGAAACCCTCCATCAGCTTTTTTAACAAGGATGCACGGTGAAGCCCATGGACTAGACTCCTCCACTAAACCATGCATTAGCAGAAATTCTACTTCCTGCTGAAGTAGTCTCTGCTTTTCAGGATTAGCTCTGTAGGGGGAGAGTTTAATAGGTTTAGAGTTTCCCACATCTACATCATGGTAACCTAATGTACATTTTTTCGGCACATCCGAAAAAATATCAGGGTATGACTGTAGAAGCGCAGTTAAACTTTTTGCTCGAGTTTCAGACAGCTCCACCATTAAAGGGCTAGGGTCCTTGAGGAGGACAGAGTTTGAAAGTTTAACATTAATTTCAGAAATAGAGTGCAAAGAGTCAGAGTCATCCTCAGAGGAAGAGGACAGAGTCATTACTGGGACTTTATCTGGTGTATGAAAAGATTTTAATTGATTAATGTGGTAAGTTTTAGTTTTTGAGGTCTTATCAAAGGGAGCTACCACATAATTTACATCAGATAATTTACTTACAATTTGCATAGGTCCCGTAAATCTAGCTTTCAAGGTGTGGCCAGGTATAGGTTCCTGCACCAATACCTTGTCTCCTGGATGGAAGGAGTGGAATTGTGCACTTCTGTCATACCTCTGTTTCATCTTATTTTGAGCTGCCTTTAGGTTAGCCTTGGCTAACTGACATGCCACCTGCAACCTTGAAGAAGGGTTGTAGAGTGTTGAGCTAACGTCTTCTCCCATCCATCCTTCTCTGAGCACCCGAAGAGGACCTCGTACATTGTGCCCAAAGATCAGCTCAAACGGACTAAACCCGGTAGACTCTTGCACCGTTTCTCATACTGAGAACAGCAACAAAGGTAATGATTCATCCCAGTCTGTAGGAAAATGCATGCAAAACGTTCTCATCATGGTTTTTAACGTCTGATGGAATCTTTCCAAGGCGCCTTGGGACTGAGGATGATAGGCAGTGGATAAGTTGTGGATTATCCCTAACCTAGTTAATGCTTCCCTAAATGCTTTGGCAGTGAAGTTAGTACCTTGATCACTTTGAATAGTTTTAGGAATGCCAAAACAAGAAATAAATCTTGTTAAAGCTTTGAGAATAGCTTTAGTATTAATACTGCTCATGGGAATTGCTTCAGGATATCTAGTTACTCTATCCATAATGGTAAATAAATACTGATTTCTCGACTTTGACCTAGGTAGTGGACCTACACAATCTATAATTAAATCTGCAAAAGGTTCTCCATCAGCAGGTATAGGTTGGAGAGGTGCAGGTTTAATGGAATGTCCAGGTTTCCCTACTTGCTGACATTCTCGGCAACACCGGATATGATTCTTCACATCCTGCTTTAATTTTGGCCAATAAAATTCTTTTGTGATTCTATAAAAGGTTTTAGTAATTCCTAAGTGACCTCCTAATGAAGTATTATGAGCTATATTCAATATTTGAGGTCTAAACTTTGTTGGAACTACTAACCTGTCAGACAATTGCTGGCCCTCTATCTCCTTACCAGTCTCAGTGCAGATCAAATAGTCATTTTTAAGTTCATACTTGACCGGATGATCCAAAGAGGATTTACCCATAGCTGCCTGAAAAGCGAAATTTAAAGAATGGTCCTTTCGTTGTTCCTCCCGGAAGGACAGTCCCTCGGGCATGGAAACAGAGATATCTGGCAATCCTGCAACCTTGGAATAGGAAGGCTTGATTGGGGTTTGTTCACTTGATCTATGAGGCCCCGGCCGGTTTTCCTCGTAAAACAACGTGACTATTCTGAGATCGGAGTCGTCCAAGGATAGGTCAACATTCTCGCCAGACAACCCTTGGGATGTTGCCCGAGTTATGGCCACCACCAGAGAAGAATTAATCATTATGGGTTCAGGACATACACTAGCAGTGGTAATGTTATTACCCAGTAATAACATGGCATCTTTCATGGGGAATCCTTTGGATACACCCACAGTCAAGTACCCAGTGTAATATTTGCACTGTACATAAATTTTATGCAAAGGGACAGAATATATAGCTCCTCCAAATGCTTCCAATAAAACAGAGGAATTCAAGGAAGTGTTCTTTGAAAGGGGTAATATTCCCTCTTATAAGTGAGCAATATGCTCCAGTATCTCTAAAGGTTTTGATTTCAGTTGTTTCGGAGTTTTCTTGAAGGGAAATAAGACTATTACAATAATAAGGGGTCATACCTTTTTCTACTTCTCTCAGGGACATGTTACTAGGGATGTTAGAGATTTTCCCAATGGGTTGGGGTTTGTGGGGGCAGTTGGGACGGATGTGACCTACTTTGTTACAGAGGAAGCAGACGACAGGCTTGCCCTTTACTCCCTGCTGACATTGCAACTGGTGTCGCTCTGGCTGGTGTCTCTCTGGATACTGTTGTTGAGATGCACCATGTTGAGTAGTTTGTCTCTCACCAGGTGGACCATAAGTTGAGAAGCGTGGCTCACCAGGTGACTTAGTTGGCTGACGTAGACGTTCTCCCTCCGGCTGGCACTTCATTTTCCAAGGTTGACGATATCTGCTCATGCCAGGCTGTTGAAAAGAGACAGGACCGCTCGGACAAGGAGCAGTTAGTTTCAAAGGTATCAGCCAACCTGGCTGCCTCCAATGCAGTGGTTAAGTCACCATCCTGCAGAAAGACTCGAACCTCTGGTCCTACAGACTCCAGCAGGTTGTCAATCAGAATAAGCTGCACAAGATCATCGAAGGTAGCAACACCACTTGCTTTATACCAGCTGGTAAAAGCTTTGGTCTGCTGTCGCACAAAATCAACCAGGGATTCACCAAGCTGTCGTCTGCCTAACTTAAAACTTCCGATACTTAGCTTGGATACAAGTATATGCTCCCAACACTGTGGTCTTCACTACTTTATAATCGGAAAAATCAGTGTCATTTAACACTGACGTAAATTCCTGTGCCTTACCAAACAATGCTGTGTGAACCAACGATGCCCAATGCTGTTCTGGCCATCTCAAGGCTCGAGCCTGATTTTCGAAAGCTTTGAAAAATTTTTCTGGTTCGGCCTCACTAAAGTTGGGAACAAACTGTACTGCTTTCTGTAAACTGAAGCCATTTACAGAATGCGAAAACTGCCTCCTTTCTTTTTCCCTATCAAACTCTTCTTTTGCAAATGCTCTCTGTTCCCTAGTCTGCTCAAGATTGATTTTTTGCCAGCTCAAGTGCCAATGCCGCTGATTCACCTTGAGACAACCCTGCTGCACTATACTGACGATTTTGCTCCGTTGATATATCATCTTCCTCCTGCGAGAACATAGGAGTTTTTTCCCTAGCTCCCGTAGAGGGAGGAGTCTGATGTGCCATCTCTTCTTCTCGAAGTTTGTCAGTCATCAGTGAACGCAGTTGTGCAGCTGTGAGAGTGCGTTCGTAATTAATGCCAATGGAACGAGCAATTTGCCAACAACGCTGTAGGGACAATTTAGGTAGGTTAAACAAAGTATATGCCGACACCAGACGTCTGACTCATCTAGGTGGCATACCACAATGTATAAGTTATTTGCTATGCACAGTACGATTGCAGAATACCCCAACGTAACACGTTATTTGCAGAACACGCTTAGCTATGCACAGTACGATTGCAGAATACGCATACAAGGTGGATACGCAATAGCAAAGCTGACTGCAAAATCTTCACACTGAACAGGCTAGTAGCGAGCTGTTGAACGATCACACAATAGCAAGGCTGACCATAGCAAAGCAACTGACACGCAAAATTTGTAAAGCGTTGGCAAAGCTGAATGCAATGCCAGACAGCAAGCTACACTGTTCCACAAGATTGACCGTAGCGAAGTGAGCACACCGAACAAGCTAGTAGCGAGCTGTTGAATGATCACACAATAGCAAGGCTGACCATAGTAAAGCGTTGGCAAAGCTAATGCAATGCCAGACAGCAAGCTACACAATGTTCCTGCTTCCAGCTTCACCCTAGGTTCAACCCTTTCTCTAAGTCCAGCTCCAGCTCTCGGACAGGCTACCCATATTACAACCCAGGAGTCCAAATGGCCTGTTATCCTGGGTGTAAATGGATCAAAATAAACACAGCAGAAAAGTTTTGACTTATATTATCCTTCACCAATTTAGAACAGAAGTATGTACACTATATACACTATGTACAGTGATAGGTATTAGTGCACTCCACGGTAAGCAAGGCAGAATAGAAGCCACTAGAGAGCAGACCGTGCTTCAACCAGCTCTAGAATGGGAATGACAAGGGCAGATAGGAGAGTGGTACCCACATAACCTCTGCGATTGCCAAAACCATCTTCTCATTGGCTGGAACCTGGGTACTGGTTGAACGACGGGGCCCCATCGTCAACCCTCAGTCACCTGGTTCACTGGTTGGGGGAGATAGCCTGTAAATGAGGGTGTGTACATGCGCCGAATAAAGGTTACATACTCTTTGCATGCTACAATAGTGATAGTGAATATGATCTCCAAGCTCTTGAAAACAGTTCCAGTAGCGAGTGAAGTGGAATATTCTCCAGTGAAGCATCAGTATGTATGCTGCTACTTGCATTCTGATAGTGTGCCATATGCTATTCCAAGGGGAAGGAGTACATCTTGGGGTACATCCCATGGCCCTGGAGCAGGAACGGATAGTCAAAATGAAGATGATATTGTTACAGTGGGAATGAAAAATGTGCATGCATCATCAGATGGTAGTGGTGCCATGAGGCACCAGCAGTGGCTCATGCTGGTACCCATGCAGCTGAGTCAGCTCAGCTACAACAAAGCCCACCCTCACCCACCCACCCACTACACCAAGCTCCACAACAACCTCCACAACCACAACCACCTGTCAATATCCAGCACCCACCAGCAGACCGCACCTGGGATTGGGAGGAAGGTGCCAATTTTGTTCCCAACCCCCATCACTTTGATGAAAGTCAAAGTGGAATACGGCCATCTTGTACACTTGGGAACAATGCCACTAAACTGGAATGTTTTGAGTTATTCTTTGATGAACCCCTGATAGAAATTGTCAGGGAAAGCAACACATACTTTGATTACACCATGGCAAACACAATTCTTTCACCAAGATCATGCCTACACCAGTGGAAGGAGACAACTGTGGCTGAGATGTATCTTTTGTTCGCCACAATAATGCTTATGCCTCATGTGTATAAGCACAGCGTCAAATCATACTGGTCGACAAACCGCCTGATTTCAACCCCAGCTTTCAGTGATATAATACCAGTGAATCGATTTGTGCTACTATTACGTATGCTACACTTCTCAGACAAAACCAGGTCTGACAGGTTATATAAGATTAGGAATGTGTTTATGTACGTATCTGAAACAGAAATTCAGTATGTATTTTTATCCCTTCAAAAAGCTTGTTATTGATGAATCTTTGATTCTGTTTAAAAACGAGATGTCACGCTATTGACATCAGTTCACCTAAACGAAATGACAGACAGTGGCAGGCAGAATAGAGACCAGTGAAACCATTCTAAAACCTGCAGCTGTGATGGACTACACCCTGAATATGCACTCGGTGGACAAATGTGACATGCCAATTGGATTTGCTGATTGTGTTCGCAAGAGATATAAGTGGTACATAAAACTCTTTTTCCATCTTCTGGACATTTCCATGCTCAATGCTTATAATATGTATAAGATGAGGACCAGAAACAAACCACCACCATATGACAAATTTTGTTTGTCATCAGACAAATAATATTCAAGTACCAAGTAACAGTACCTGCACTAGAAAACCACCCACGAAATTATCAACAACTACACTATCGTCTGAGGCCTGGTCATCACTGCCTCCTACTATGAAGAAAAAGGCTCAGAAGAGGTGTTATGTCTGAGCACATATAAAAAAAATCCCACAAAAATGCAGACACTCGTTTTGTGTGTGAGGAGTGTAAAACACCGCTGTGCATGACACCATGTTTCAAAGACTTCCACAAGCTGCAGCACTTCTAGGAACATGTCCAGTGACTCTATATGTGTAAATATATAATAGAAAAATAGTACAGGTCCTCCATCACAAATCCGGCATCATTGGGACCTGTAGTGTGCCGGATTACTGAGTTTGCCGGATTAGAGTGGTTAGGTTAGAATACACTTAATAAAATTAACCAACTTGACTTGCACAAAGTTCATTGAACATCGGCAAAAATCGAACATGTCCTCTACTTTGAGCTCAATATCAAGGTACAGTGGACCCCCGAGTTTCGTGATTAATCCGTTCCAGAGAGCCTGCCAAAAGTTGAAATTGCCAAATGGCAAAACCATTTTCCCCATAAGAAATAATGGAAATAAAATTAATCCGTTCCAGACACCCAAAAATATTAAATTTTTTTTTTTCAAATTAAATAAAGATTTACATACTGAAAACAATGAGAAATCAAGTACATGCATATAAAAAAATAATAATAACATTACACTTACCTTTACTGAAGACTTCTGGGTGGATGGAAGACGGGATAGGAGGAAGGTGTACACTATTGTTTGGAAGGAGAATCTCCTTCCATTAGGACTTCAGGTATGAAGTCCTTATCTGGGGTTACTTCCTTTCTTTGTTTTTTAAAGACACTGGCACTGGGAACAACTTGAGAGTCACTGGAACCCTGTCGCACAAAATGTCTGTCCAGAGAGATCTGTTTCTGGCGTTTCTTTAAGATTTGTCTGAAGTGGGACACAACACTGTCATTGTACATGTTGCCAATACGGCCTGCAACAGCTTTGTTAGGGTGAAGTTCATCCATAAATGTTTGCACTTCAGTCCACTTTGCACAAATGTCCTTAATCTTTGAAGAAGGCACCTTCCCCCTCCTCCTCTGCAGCAGTTTCCTGAGCTGTGATCTGTTGCTGTTGCAGATGAAGCTCTTGCAGCTCTTCAGTGGTTAGCTCTTCCCTGTGGTCCTCCACTAACTCTTCCACATCCTCACCACTCACCTCCAACCCCAGGGACATCCCTAATGCCACAATAGATTCCACAACTGGCATAGGCTCCTTGGGGTCACTCCCTCCCAAGACTTACCTATAAGGTTTATGCAGTGGAGGATATTAAAGTGATCTTTCCAGAACTCACTTAGGGTCAATTCTGTGTCTGAGGTCACTTCAAAGCACTTTTGAAACACTGCTTTTGTGTAGAGTTTTTTGAAGTTGGAAATGACCTGCTGGTCCATGGGCTGGAGGAGAGGAGTTGTATTAGGGGGCAAGAACTTCACCGTGATGAAACTAATCTCCTCCACTATTTGGTCTTCCAAGTCTGGAGGATGAGCAGGAGCATTGTCCATTACCAGGAGGCACTTGAGTGACAGTTTATTTTCCAGGAGGTATTTCTTCACACTGGGGTCAAACACTTCATTAAACCAGTCTAGGAAAATATCCCTTGTGACCCATGCCTTACTGTTTGCCTTCCACATCACACAAATTACTCTTGGCGACACTGTTTTTCTTGAACACACTGGGATTTTCAGAGTGATACACCAGTAAAGGCTTCACTTTAAAATCCCCACTAGCATTACTACAAAACATGAGAGTAAGCCTATCCTTCATAGGCTTGTGTCCTTGGAGTGCCATTTCCTCCTGTGTGATGTAGGTCCTCTTTGGCATTTTCTTCCAAAAGAGGCCTGTTGGGGTTTGAATTCTCCAGTGTCTACGCACTCCTTAAACTCCTGTACAAACTTCTCAGCTGCAATTTTGTCAGAACTTGCAGCCTCACCATGCCTTATCACACTGTGAATGCCACTACGCTTCTTAAATCTCTCAAACCAACCTTTGCTGGCCCTAAAATCACAAGCATCACCACTTGTTGCGGGCATTTTCTTTACGAGATTGTCATGCAACTGCCTTGCCTTTTCACATATTATTGACT
Organism: Cherax quadricarinatus; assembly: GCF_038502225.1. NCBI lineage: Eukaryota > Metazoa > Arthropoda > Malacostraca > Decapoda > Parastacidae > Cherax > Cherax quadricarinatus. Next base: position 17,501,127 of record NC_091323.1, on the reverse strand, counting down.
GCGTAACACTATCTCCTGCTAACTCTTTTTTGGTAATCCACACCAACAATAACCTCTCCACTTCTTCGAGGATTTGTGATCTCCTTTTTGTCAGCATATCTACCCCTTTTGCAACAACAGCACACTTTATTTCCTTTCGTTTTGCCACGATCGAAGTGATGGTTAAATGGGGTTTGCCATACATCCTGGCAAGCTCTGGCAAGCACTCCACTCTCATATTTTTCAATGATTTCCTTCTTGAATTCAATTGTGTGCCTCACTTTCTTTACCAAAGGGCTTGCACTAGCTGTCCTTGGGCCCATGGTGACTTATTTAGCAGTTGCAATCACAAAAAACAATGGATTATTACGTATGAACCTGCGGGGTGATGGTCACGTGTTGGTAAACAATGGCACACTGAGCGTGAATGGCATAGGAGACTGGCTTTGTGTGCATGGTGACGGGCAGACAGGTACCGGACGGTCGCCGAATCATGAGTCTAATCACGAGCCGCGAGGCCAAATTTTGCCGAAAAAACTTGCCGAAAGTCTGATTTCACGAAAGTCGATGCTGATGAAACTCGAGGGTCCACTGTACTTTTCATCATGAAAGCAATCAAAATAATATATGTTCCAGTCTATCAGATGAGACCAAAACGAGAATACAACCATAAAAACCATACGAAAATATACCACAAAGAGGCGGCTAATGGCTGAGAAGTGAACTTCCTTATTTATCGTCCATCTTTTTTATTTTTTGGTGTATGTTAAGAAGTATCTTTCCATCATACATTGCCAAAGTTTCAATGAGATAGCCCAACAAACAACTGAGAAAAAAACAATATTTACCAAAAATCATGGCAAGCCCAAGTCAGGTGCTGAAAATAAGTCACTTTGTCTTACTTTTTTGGGTTATCCTAGGTTCTCTATACATATGCTGCTATGATAATCTATGTAACTGTATTTGTGTATAGTACCTGAATAAACTTACTTCTAGTCTGTCGACTGAGTACAAGAAACCGCCCATTCACCTATTTCAACTACCCAATAAAGTTGTCAGAAACTGGCAATTTGGCCAATTTCACAGATGCCAATTTCAAAATAGGGTCCAGAATAAACAATGCAGACATTTCTGGCACTAAAATAACATTTTTTCTGTTCATTAGTCATGGCTGCAGGCCCCTCTTATATTACTCTTGCTTACCATTTGGAATTTTTTATTCACACAAAAAATAGAAGATTTACTGTTATGCAGACTACTGCATTATTGTAATAATTGTATAAATAATGTCAACCCATTCCTGACTGCGTATTGGAATTTGGACTGGCAGGCAGACAGGTATTGGACGGTGACGTCATTTGTTTACTCGAGCATTGCTAAAGAATAGAACTTTTCTGCTACTGTGAGCGCAATTTCAAGGTACTTTTCGTCATGAAAGCAATCAAAATCATATCTATTTCTGTAATATAGCTTTCATTCTATCAAATGAGACTGAAAAAACGAGAATATAACCATAAAAAACATACAAAAATATACAGTTAAGTGGCCACTAAAGGCTGAGAAGTGAACTCTGCTATTTATGGTCTGATTTCTTTCATTTTTGGTGTACATTAAGATGTATCTTTCCATCATACATTACCCAAGTTTCAAAAAGATAACCCAACAAACAAATGAGAAAATAATAATAATAATAATAATATACTACACGTACATGTACATGGGATACAGACATAGCTGACATCAGTGACATACAGTGGACCCCCGATTAACGATATTTTTTCACTCCAGAAGTATGTTCAGGTGCCAGTACTGACCGAATTTGTTCCCATAAGAAATATTATGAAGTAGATTAGTCCATTTCAGACCCCCAAACATACACGTACAAACGCACTTACATAAATACACTTACATAATTGGTCGCATTCGGAGGTAATCGTTATGCGGGGGTCCACTGTACTACTATATAGAAAGCCGCTTGTTATGCAGAGTATTTCAAGCAAATTAGGTCAGTGTCCCAGGATAACACCCACACCAGTCGACTAACACCCAGGTACCCATTTACTGATGGATGAGCATAGACAACAGGTGCAAAGAAACACGCCCAGTGTTTCTACCCTGGCTGGGAATCGAATATTTACCAAAAATCATATATGGCTAACCCAAAGCAGGTACTAGAAATAAGCCACGTTGTGTGACTTTTTTTTGGTTATCCTAGGTTCTCTACACATATGCTGCAATGTGTGGTAATCTATATAGAGAAAATAGCTTTTTTGTTTCAGGTTTATGGTGCAGTACAAGTGTATATCATGGTTAGCCCTGTGCTACACTCCGTTTTCTCTTATATAAGCCCCAAGACAGGGATAGGAGAATGGTACTTGTATCTCATATCCTCTTCATACCTCCGTCGAACTGCTCGGTATTATGACAAATATTATTCATTCTGGAGTGTTTAACATGTTTTATGTTATTTATATTGTTTATTATGTCATATTAGATCAATTGTGATAGGCAATAAGCTGTAGTGTTGATATTAGCATAATAATAAAGCATATTCTCCTGCTAGGGCTAAAAGTAAGCAAGTTATAACAATAAATGGAGAAAAAGAAATTAGAATGACTTATGCAGCAAGTAGCACCACCAAACAGTACCAGTAGGTTGGTGTGGCAACCCTGGAAATTTGAAATTATATATACAGGTCCTCCATCACAAATCTGGCATCAGTGGGACCTGTAGTGTGCCGGATTACAGAGTGGTTAGGTTAGAAAACACTTAATAAAGTTAACCAACTTTACTTACACAAGAAAGTTCACCACTGCTGCTTCCAAAGTGAATATCTGAAATTTACAGCTAAATACATTTACATGTCTTGAGGTGAAGGGCTGTCAGGATTGCCATCATCTTCATCTTGGAAAGTGACCGAGATATCAGGAACTGATGACAGTGGTAGCACATCAGGCCGAGCAGATATTGAAGGCACTAGATTTTCAAGTGGTGACTCTTCTGTTGCATGCTTTTCAGCTATTTTTTTGAACATATCTTTCAAGCTGAGTTGTTTCATATATTTTGGCCTTTCTTTGATTAGTTTATCCTGCAGCATGTAAACATTCATTATTTCTTGTTCACTTACAAAACTTCGTTGCTCTAGACCTTTTAGCAGTTCACCTGCCAACTGAATTAACCTATCAATTGAGACTTTCTGCTATATCTTCCTCATTTTCATCAGTGCTTTCTCCTCCACTGGCTTGCTGCTCTGGATTTACAACCATCTGCACAATTTCTGAATCAGTATAATGATGTACAGCAGCTGCATCTTCATCTACATTCATCCATTCCCCAACACTATCTTCATTCATCCTCGATGCAAGATCCTTCACAGCAGGATTAGTCAGATCACTAGCAAAAGAAAGCAGACTATGTATAATCTGTTTTTCCTTTGAAGCCCTAAATCCTGTAAAGTCATTTTCATTGTCTTCTCCAGGTGCAGTCTCGAACATTAACCCTGGCCACAATTTATGCCATCCATTTTTCAGTGTGGATGCCTCTACAGACTTCCAAGCATTGGCAACACAGTAAACCATATCTCTCGCATTAAATTCCTTAAGAAACTCACGTACTGGTCTGCCAGAGTTAACTGCACTCAGTAGGTGCCTCATAAAATGGGTGCAATACCTAGACTTAAAAGAACGTAGTATGGGGTTGAATTAATGATGTGCAGTTAGGTGGGAGGTAGACACCGAAAGCGTTGTTCTTTACCAGGAGTTCTGCTTTCGGATGTGCGGAACAGTTGTCTAAAATAAGCATTATCTTACAGTTGTGGTCCAAACCAACAGTCACAGTGAGCTCTTGCTTCTGGAAGAAAATGGTTTTCAAACCAATTCAATGTAATTTCAGTTGTTATCCATCCTTTTTTGTTGGCACAGTAAATCACAGGAAACTGTCATGCCTTTGAAAGCCCTGGGATGTAAACTTTTACTGATGACCAGTAACTTGCATCTGTGCATTCCTGCGGCATTAGAGCATGCCAATACAGTGACACGATCTTTCGATGTTTTATATCCTGTTGGTGATTCTGCATCCTCAGTTGTCAGAGTTCTTCTTGGTGTACATTTCCAGTACAGTGCTGTCTCATCTGCATTGTAGACCTGCTCAGGACTTAATTTTTCATCTGAAACTAACTTGGCGAACTCTTCAACAAATTTAGCAGCAGCTTCTGTGTCCGCTGAAAGTTTTTCACCACACACTGCATGAAACTTTAAGCCATGTTGATCCTTGAAACGCTGTAGCCAACCTTCACTGTAATCACATTCATAATCTAATCCTAGTTCTTCATGAAAAATTTTGACTTGTTCCTTCACCAGAGCTCCAGACAGCTGAACGCCTTCACTTACACGTAGCCTAAACCACTTCATCAAAACCTGATCTAGTTCTAAACTTTTTCCTTCCCTCATTGTTTTCCTTTTACATATCTGTTTCTTTGAATCACTGTTAGCAAAGAAACTCAGTAATTTTGTTTTCTGTTTCTTTGTCATAAACTGTTGAAGAGCCAATGTTGTATAACTCACACAAGTTCCTCACAGACACACCACTGTCAAGTTTTTTCAGAAGTTCAACCTTATCTGTTATGGACAGTGTACAGTGTTTGCACTTTACACAATGAGAAACACTTCCTTTTGTTGGAACCATGGCTAGGGCTAAAAGTGAGGAAGTTTTAGCAATAAATGGAGAGAAAAACAAATTGGAATGACTTCTGCTCTAAGTAGTGCCACCAGACAGTAGTGGCAACTCCCGGAAATTTTAACCCTTTCACACTTGATCAAGAACCCCTCACCAACATCAAGGAACCTTCCTTGAGGGTTTTCCATATTGAGTTTTTATTCACACAAAATAATAGAAGATTTACTATTATGCAGACTGCTTAATTATTGTAAAAAATGGTATAAATAATACCAGCGCATTTGTGAAAGCATATTAGACCCACCATAGTGAATACCAACAAACTGAGGGAATGAGACAGAAATTGAGAAAGGGTGATGCGAGACGAGACGAGGTGCTTTATGCCGAGACGCATTGCCATTTCCATGACCAAAGTTCTCGTACAGTTTACAATACCAACTGGTCAGAGAGCTGGTCATAAGTCTCAGTGGTCGTTAAACAGATAGGTCATTAAGCGAGGAGTACCTGTAAGTAAATAAATAAGTACTGTCATTGAATAAGTAAATAAAGAATTACTGTAAATACATGTACCAGTATTGAAAAGTAAAGTATTTTAATACAAGTTTATCCTATCAATAAATGCACAGTATTCTACAGTACCATCGTAAAGTCCGTGGGATACATTGGTTTGTTGAAACACACACACACTGCAGTGCCTTAAGCACCATGCATAATTTGCATTTCTCATATTTTCACTTTAGCTTAACTGTATTTTGCCAACACACTGCTTTTTGTGTGCTATAAACAAAAATATTTTTTTTATTATACAGCATTTGCTTAATGAAGGATTTTCTACTTTACAGAGGATTCTATCTTCTCATGCCCAGGATTGATGCTTACACGTGACCACAACTACAAACAGACTAATGGTGGCCAAGCAAAAACACGACGCCAAAGTATGCACTTCTGAACCCTACCTAAATTATCTTTCATATATATATGCTGGCTCAAGGATCAACTGAATGAATTAAGATTGTTCCCATAAGGGGGAAAATGTTCATTAAATTAAACTAGCTGAAGGTATTTATGTGAAGCACTGTATTAAAGAGAAGGTTGGTATCAAGCTTTCCTCAAGAAACACTTGAGCATCATGGTAACTATGAATTGTAGATTCCTTGATATAGGGATATATCAGAAAGCATGAAACACTGCTGTATGCTGTAACTCGTATTGATCAGAAACTCATCCATTGATATGTCATCAATGAGTGATGCTTCGATCAAACGAAGCTCTTTATCCAATTTAGTAAGGTGGTTTATGGGAGGAAGTTTTAGGTGTTCACTACTGTATCAGTAGATTGTATCTTTGCCAGTTTAGCAGGGTTTCTAGAACCTTTAGTTTCAATATTGTAGTCTTTCGATTGTATTTAAAAATTTAACCTCAAACTTTCATTTCATATATGGTTACTAGCTCCAGGATACAAAATTAAAAATATATCAAATTGTACCTTGCCAACTTTCAAATAATCACCTTTTCATACTTTTGGTCATGAACTGTAGGTAGTTATCTGCTGGTCAGATTATATGGCTACCAACTTCCATGTGTGTGATCACGTCTTCACTTACTGGATGAAGAGGACATACGGTGTACAATGTAATAAGGATGCCAATATTGTGGGTTACTGTCAAACACTATAGGATTGCAATGATGCAAGTGAAATAACTGTGATTCGCTCAATGTTATTTAAAATTTTAACTGCTCATTTTTTTTCTTCAGAAAAACAATAATAATAAGTGGACAACATATCAAATAGAAAACAAAATGGGTTCTAAGTGATAGAAAAATGTGAAGACTGGCATGTGACTAAAGGGCAATAAAGCTGTTGTAGTTAAAGCATTGAGCATTCCACTGGGACATGGATCTCTCTAACAATGAGCAGGAAAATCTGTGATTGGGTAAAAATAATAAATTGTGCCCCATTACTCTCAAGCTTCCCAACTTCATTTTAACTATGTGCAATGTATAGTACTTCATTTTCATAATGTTGGATACTTATACAAGTGTCTCCCATTCTTCATTTTGTAAGGTTGCCATATAGGCTTTTCCTAATTAGTTTATATGTTAAAGATTGTGATATATGACAATAATTTTTTTTTAAAGTTTTCTGTTTTATGACACCTTGACATTTTGATATATTCCAGTGTTCTTTGTCAAACTAGATTTCACACCTTAAATTTAAAATTCTGTAGATTATCTTGTACCTGACGAAATCTCTATCTTTGTACCAGTGAGTTGGTACAGTCTAACCACTTACTAGTTGTCATCATCTACACCTCATTTGCAATAACTCTAGGGTTATGCAACCACGAAGGTGAAAAAACAATGCGAAAAGAATATAAGAGTACCTCTGTGCTCAATTATTAAGTCTTTAGTAATGATAGTCCCAGCTGAGCATATGAAAAGGTTTAGTGGGCTTAGTTTACAGTTGCGTCCGGTCATGCCTGAGTGTAGTTAATGAAGTAAGAGATTGATCAAGGAGTCTGTCATGATAGACTGACTAGACCATAAGCATTCCAAACAGTAAAATGAATTCCTACGTACAGTGTAAGTATTTAATTTTTCCTATTCCCATGCTCTTCAGGATGATTATGGATATAATGCTTTTGTGTGATTTGAAAGATTTATAAGTACATTTTTATCCAATAATGTCAAAATTAGGATTGTGTGTAACAATTGGGTTGACTAAACCTTGAAACCATTGCATGAGAGATGATCAGATGATAGTTTGAGAAAAAAAATATATTGTATTAAGAGATACTGGCAAAGTTCAAGAAGTAACTGTAAATCACTGTTAACTCAGATTATAATTATATTGAGGATTACTTCATGGCTTATGTTAAATGATGAAATAAGCACTAACAAATATTACTAGCATTGTCCTATACTTTAAATCATGAAATTGTCATTTTTAAGGAGTTTAGAAATATTTTTATTTAATTGGAGTCATGCTATAAAGCATGTAATAACTTGAAAGTAACAGCCACTTAATGGAGCTATATTATAAACTTTTATGGATTGTAACTGGTCATCAATCTCTCCCCCTTGTATTTTAGACAATTGTGGACTGATCTAGGAACACATCTTCATAAATAAAAACACCACATTAGTTTGCCATGTATGTTTAGAAACGAACCAATTCTATTTTTGAACAGGTGTCAACTATGACTATAATGTATATTTTCAACTATTTCTATCATATGTTGAAGAACATGACATTGTGTCAATGATGTGTCTAAAATGAATAAAGAAAACTTAAAATTAAATAATTTTTGTTAGCCTGTTTCATTCATTTAAACACCATCTCATATGAACAACTACAGTACAACACAAGTTTGGTTTGACTTATGACCGGTTGGTCGGAACCAAGCTTGGTTGTAAGTCGGACGGTAGGTGTATATATATATATATATATGCAAAACAACCACTGTGAAAGAATAAGGAATTTCAAGGAACAATAAAAGTAATGCATCAAAGGAAGGCATATAAAGGATCTAGCCCACACCTCACTATTACATCCCACAACAAAGCAACACCTGATGCCCGACTCATAAGAAAGGGAACACTGCAGCAGGCCCACTGGCCCAACTAGACAGGTCCTTCACATAACCCACCAACAAACTATTCTACCCAAGAATTAAGAATTTCAAAATTTATTACTTGTCCAATGCATTACTAAATTCTTCCCAAATTCTATTGATTATAAATGGATCTAATTTATATAAACCAAAGGAAATATATTATTGTCAAAATGGCTTTTTATGAAACAAGATTCAATTATATTCCTGTTGACCATGGACTTACTTGATACAACTTACTCAACTTTTTGAAAATCAATTGGATGGTTAAAATCTCTAGCATGAATATGCTGTATAGTCCTTGTGGCTTAGCGCTTCTTTTTGATTATAATAATATTATTATTATAATAAAAAAGAAGCGCTAACCCACAAGGGCTATACAGCGATTATAATAATAATAATCTCACATGAATAGAGCATTGGAATCTTGTCCAGTTCTAATGCTATACAGTGGACCCCCGGTTAACGATATTTTTTCACTTCAGAAGTATGTTCAGGTGCCAATACTGACCGAATTTGTTCCCATAAGGAATATTGTGAAGTAGATTAGTCCATTTCAGACCCCCAAACATACACGTACAAACGCACTTACATAAATACACTTACATAATTGGTCGCATTCGGAGGTGATCGTTATGCGGGGGTCCACTGTATTTATGTTGTTTTAATCTTAGTTCGAGACTTTTAGCAGTTTGACCGTAGTAAATTTTATCGCAAATTTTACAAGGAATCTTAGACACATCAGTCAGCATTTTGGGGGGAATTCTTTATCAAAAGTTTTTTTTACTGTATCAAGATTTTTAAATACAACTTTGATACTAAAAGTCTTAAGAAGAGAAGGCATATCAACCAAGTTTTCATGGTAAGGGAGAACCAACATATTTTTAGTTGAATAAGGCTGGTTGTCCCTTTTTGGATTGTAAAAAGTATTTTTAGCAATTGTAAAAGATTTATCAATTATGTTTCTTGGGTATTTCAAATCATTACCTATTTCATAAATTTTGGATATTTCCTCATCTATGAACTCTGGACTACAAATACATAAAGCTCTCAAAAACATTGATGAGAAAACAGACAGTTTAACTCTATCTTGATGTGAAGAATAATAGTGGACATAGGAACAGTTATTTGTAGATTTTCTGTAAATTTTAAATTACATTACACATCCCTGTCTAAGACCTACTCTTACCAGGAAGTAGTCTCCCTCTCTTCTACATACCCTAACCTGAGCCTCACTATCCTCATAAAAACTCTACAGCAGTTAGTAACTTACCACCTATTCCATATACTTGCAACATCTGCCACATTGCTCCCCTATCCACTCTATCATATGCCTTTTCTAAATCCATAAATGCAATAAAAACTTCCCTACCTTTATCTAAATACTGTTCACATATATGCTTCAATGTAAATACTTGATCTACACATCCCCTACCCACTCTGAAACCTCCTTGCTCATCCGCAATCCTACATTCTGACTTGCTTTCTAATTCTTTCAATAATAACCCTACCGTACACTTTTCCTGGTATACTCAGTAAACTTATTCCTCTATAGTTTTTACAATCTCTTTTGTCCCCCTTCCTTTTATATGCTTTCTGCCAATCCCTAGGTACCTTCCCCTCTTTCATACATTTATTAAACAAAAATACCAACCACTCCAACACTATATCCCCCTGCTTTTAACATTTCTGTCATGATCCCATCAGTTCCAGCTGCTTTACCCCCTTTCATTTTATGTAATGCCTCACTCACCTCCTCCGCACTCACATCCTGCTCTTCTTCACTCCTAAAAGATGGTATACCTCCCTGGCCAGTGCATGAAATTACCGCCTCCCTTTCTTTGTCGACATTTAAAAGCTCCTCAAAATATTCTCACCATCTATCCAATACCTCCATCTCCCAATCTACTAACTCCCCTACTCTGTGTTTAACTGACAAATCCATTCGTTCCCTAGGTTTTCTTAACTTGTTTAACTCCAAAAATTTTTCTTATTTTCATTAAAATTTCTTGTCAGTGCCTCTTCCACTACTCTCTTCACATTTCTTTTACTCTCCATACACTCTACTCTTCTTATATATACATATATATATATATATATATATATATTATATATATATATATATATATATATATATATATATATATACACCTACCATCCGACTTACGACCTGCTCGACATACGGCCACTCGACTTGCGACCGTGTTTTTTATGCCAAATTTCTGGGAAATAAATAAGTGTGTTGTACACAGTGTTTATCCTAAATCTTACAGTATAAAATACAGTACTAACAGCATAAAAAGTAAAGTAAAACATGAAATACCAAAATAAAACAATAAAATAAAGTCATTACAAAAATGTTATGTTGATATTCAGTAGTAAAGTTCGACTTACGTCCATTTCGACTTACGACCGGTTTCTCGGAACCGAACTCGGTCGTAAGTCGGATGGTAGGCGTGTGTGTGTGTGTATATACAGTGGACCCCCGCATAACGATTTTAATCTGTGCAAGAGGGGTAATTGTTATGCGAAATAATCGGTATGCGAATGAATTTTCCCCATAAGAAATAATGGAAATCAAATTAATCCGTGCAAGACACCCAAAAGTATGAAAAAAAAAATTTTACCACATGAAATATACATTTTCCCACACACAAAGAGAAGGATACATGCACAATAGTAGAGTAGTACATGCACAGTATATATTGTGCATGTACTAGTCTACTAAATGAAGAATAAATGACACTTACCTTTATTGAAGATGCAGCAATGACTGATGAGACACTGTGTCCTGGGAGTGCCTTTTCCTCCTGAGTACTGTAGGTCCTGTTTGGCATTTTCTTCCAGAAGAGCCCTTATCACACTGTGTATGCCACTACGATTTTAAATCTCTCAAACCAACCTTTGCTGGCTTTAAATTCACCAATATGAGCACTAGTTCCAGGCATTTTTCCCTGTTCACCTGGGTGTTAGTCGACTGGTGTGGGTTGCATCCTGGGAGACAAGATTAAGGACCCCAATGGAAATAAGTTAGACAGTCTTCGATGACACTGACTTTTTTGGGTTATCCTGGGTGGCAAATCCTCTGGGGTTAATTGTTTCTTGGTATTCTCAATAAGCCACACCAACAACGGTGCTACAGCAGCAGCAGCAGCAGCAGCTGACGGTGGTACAGCAGCAACAGACGATGCTACAGCAGCAGCAGCAGCTGACGGTGGTACAGCAGCAACAGACGATGCTACAGCAGCAGCAGACGATGCTACAGCAGCAGCAGCAGCTGACGGTGGTACAGCAGCAACAGACGATGCTACAGCAGCAACAGACGATGTTACAGCAGCAGCAGCAGCTGACGGTGGTACAGCAGCAGCAGACGATGCTACAGCAGCAGCAGACGATGCTACAGCAGCAGCAGCAGCTGACGGTGGTACAGCAGCAACAGACGATGCTACAGCAGCAACAGATGATGTTACAGCAGCAGCAGATGATGCTACAGCAGCAGCAGCAGCTGACAGTGCAGCAGCAGCAGCAGCTGTACCACCAATAGTAGCGATGGTTGATTGGGGTTTATTATACAACCTGGCCAGCTCGGAGACACGCACTCCACTTTCATACTTATCAATGATCTTTTTCTTCATCTCTATTGTAATTCTCACCCTTATTGCTGTAGGGTTGGCACTAGAAGCTTTCTTGGGGCCCATGGTCACTTATTTTCCAGAAAAAGCACCGAAAACACTGTAATAATACGAAATATTCCGATTGTATGCTTGGATGTTACCGCGGAGGCTGGCTGGTAAACAATGCCACCGGCGGAACATGTGAGCGTGGCTCAGGCCGCACATTGGACGAGTCTCGGACGAAAATCGGTGAGCGGGTTTTTAAGCAGTATGTGAGGCAAAATTTTTGCGATTAAAACAAGCGGTATGCGGATTAATCGCTATGTGATGCCATCGTTATGCGGGGGTCCACTGTATATATATACAGTGGACCCCCGCATAGCGAACGCCTTGCATAGCGAACAATCCGCATAGCGAACGCTTTGTTCGCTAAAATTTTGCCCCGCATAGTGGACAAAAACCCGCTCAGCGACCTTCGTCCGAGACGCGTCCAATGTGCGCCCTCAGCCAGCCTCACATGTGCCGCCCGTCCCATTGTTTACCAGCCAGCCTCCGCGGTAACATTCAAGCATACACTCGGAATATTTCGTATTATTACAGTGTTTTCGGTGCTGTTTGTGGAAAATAAGTGACCATGGGCCCCAAGAAAGCTTCTAGTGCCAACCCTACACCTCAAAGGGTAAGAATACCCATTGAAATGAAGAAAGAGATCATTGATAAGTATGAAAGTGGAGTACGTATCACCGACCTGGTCAGGTTGTACAAGAAACCAAAATCAACCATCGCTTCTATTGTGGGCAAGAAAACGGCAATCAAGGAAGCTGTTGTTGCCAAAGGTTTAACTGTGTTTTCGAAACAAAGATCGCAAGTGATGGAAGATGTTGAGAGACTCTTATTGGTGTGGATAAATGAAAAACAGCTAGCAGGAGATAGCGTCTCTCAAGCGATCATATGTGAAAAGGCTAGGAAGTTGCATGACGATTTAATTAAAAAAATGCCTGCAACTAGTGATGATGTGAGTGAATTTAAGGCCAGCAAAGGTTGGTTTGAGAGATTTAAGAAGCGTAGTGGCATCCATAGTGTGATACGGCATGGTGAGGCTGCCAGTTCGGACCACAAAGCGGCTGAAAAATATGTGCATGAATTCAAGGAGTACATAGAAACTGAAGGACTGGAACCTGAACAAGTGTTTAATTGTGATGAAACAGGCCTGTTCTGGAAGAAAATGCCAAGCAGGACCTACATTACTCAGGAGGAAAAGGCACTCCCAGGACATAAGCCTATGAAAGACAGGCTTACTTTGTTGATGTGTGCCAATGCTAGTGGTGATTGCAAAGTTAAGCCTTTATTAGTGTATCACTCTGAAACTCCCAGAGTGTTCAGGCAAAAGAATGTCCTCAAGGATAATTTGTGTGTGCTGTGGAGGGCAAACAGTAAGGCATGGGTCACTAGGGAATTTTTCTATAACTGGTTACACCATGCATTTGCCCCCAATGTGAAAGATTACCTAACTGAAAAGAAATTAGACCTTAAGTGCCTCCTGGTGTTAGACAATGCCCCTGGTCATCCTACAGACGTGGCAGAGCGACTTTATGGGGACATGAGCTTCATTAAGGTGAAGTTTTTGCCTCCTAATACCACTCCTCTCCTGCAGCCCATGGACCAGCAGGTCATTTCCAACTTCAAGAAACTGTACACAAAAGCTCTGTTTCAAAAGTGCTTTGAAGTGACCACAGACACTCGATTGACTCTAAAAGAGTTTTGGAAGGATCACTTTAATATCCTCAATTGTGTAAACCTTATAGGTAAGGCTTGGGAGGGAGTGACTAAGAGAACCTTGAACTCTGCTTGGAAGAAACTGTGGCCAGAATGTGTAGACAAAAGGGATTTTGAAGGGTTTGAGGCTAACCCTGAGAGGAGTAGTATACCAGTTGAGGAATCAATTGTGGAATTGGGGAAGTCCTTGGGGTTGGAGGTTAGTGGGGAGGATGTGGAAGAGTTGGTGGAGGAGGACAATGAAGAACTAACCACTGATGAGCTGATAGATCAACTTCAAGAGCAAGAGGCCAGACCTGGGGAAACTGGTTCAAAGGAGGGGAGAGAGAAATTGAAGGAATTGCCTACTTCAAAGATTAAGGAAATGTGTGCAAAATGGCTTGAAGTGCAAACCTTTTTTGATGAAAATCACCCTCACACAGCTATTGCAAGCCGTGCTGGTGACTGTTACAATGACACTGTTGTGAACCACTTTAGACAAATCATAAAGGAACGAGAGGTACAGGCCACTATGGACAGATATGTTGTGCGAAAGAAGTCCAGTGACTCTGAAGCTGGTCCTAGTGGCATTAAAAGAAGAAGGGAAGTAACCCCAGAAAAGGACTTGCTACCTCAAGTCCTAATGGAAGGGGATTCCCCTTCTAAACACTAACACTCTCTCTCCCCTCCTCCCATCCCATCAATCATCACCAGATCTTCAATAAAAGTAAGTGTCATGTAATTGTGCATGCCTTTTTCAGTTTGTGTGTACTAAAATTAACATTTTTTTGTGGTAAAAAAAAATTTTTTTCATACTTTTGGGTGTCTTGCACGGATTAATTTTATTTCCATTATTTCTTATGGGGAAAATTAATTCGCATAGCGAACATTTCGCATAACGACCAGCCCTCTTGCACGGATTAAGTTCGCTATGCGGGGGTCCACTGTATATATATATATATATATATTATATATATATATATATATATATATATATATATATATATATATATATATATATACTTCTACTTACACTTAGGTCACACTACACATACATGTACACGTTTATTTATACACACTCATCTGAGTTTTCTTTGATTTTATCTTAATAGTTCTTGGTCTTATTACTTTTCCTTTTATATCCATGGGGAAGTGGAATAAGAATCTTTCCTCCGTAAGCCATGCATGTTGTAAAAGTCAACTAAAATGCCGGGAACAATGGGCTAGTAACCCCTTTTCCTGTAAAGATTACTAAAAAGAATAAGAAAATTGTCAAAGTGGGAAGTCTGAATGTGCGTGGATGTCGTGCAAATGATGAGAAAGAGATGATTGTGGATGTTATGAATGAGAAGCTGGATGTCCTGGCTTTAAGTGAAACAAAGCTGAAGGGGGTGGCAGAGTTTCAGTGGAGAGGAATAAATGGGATTAGGTCAGGGGTTTCAAATAGAGTTAGAGCTAAAGAAGGAGTAGCAATAATGTTGAAGGATAAGATATGGCAGGAAAAGAGGGACTATAAATGTATTAATTCAAAGATTATGTGGAGTAAAATAAAGGTTGGATGTGAAAAGTGGGTTATAGTAAGTGTATATGCACCTGGAGAAGAGAGAAGTGTAGAGGAGAGAGAGAGATTTTGGGAAATGTTGAGTGAATGCATGGGGAGTTTTGAACCAAGTGTGAGAGTACTTGTGGCTGGGGATTTCGATGCTAAAGTAGGTAAAAATGTGGTGGAGGGAGTAGTAGGTAAATTTGGGGTGCCAGGGGTAAATGAAAATGGGGAGCCTTTAATTGAGCTGTGTGTAGAAACAGGTTTGGTATTAATGAATACATATTTTATGAAAGAAGAGGATAAATAAATATACTGTACAAGGTATGATATAGCATGTAATGAAGGTAGTTTATTAGATTATGTATTGGTGGATAAAAGGTTTATGGGTAGGCTCCAGGATGTACATGTTTATAGAGGGGCAACTGATATATCAGATCATTATTTAGTTGTAGCTACAGTTAGAGTATGAGGTAGATGGGACAAGAGGAAAATGACAACAGCAAGTAAGAGGGAGGTGAAAGTGTATAAACTAAGGGAGGAGGAAGTTCAGGTGAGATATAAGCAACTATTGGCAGAAAGGTGGACTGGTGCAAGTATGAGTAGTAGAGGGGTTGAAGAGGTTTGGAATAGTTTTAAAAATGCAGTATTAGAGTGTGGGGCAGAAGTTTGTGGTTATAGGAGGGTGGGTGCAGGAGGAAAGAGGAGTGATTGGTGTGATAAAAGAGAAAAAGGTAGCTTATGAGAGGTGTTTACAGAGCAAGTGTTATATGAAGAGTAAAGTATATGGAGAGTAAAAGAAAGGCGAAGAGAGTGGTGAGAGAGTGCAAAAGGAGAGCAGATGATAGAGTGGGAGAGGCAATGTCAAGAAATTTTAATGAAAATAAAAAATTTTGGAGTGAGTTAAACAAGCTAAGAAAGCCTAGGGAAAGCATGGATTTGTCAGTTAAAAACAGAGTAGGGGAGTTAGTAGATGGGGAGAGGGAGGTATTAGGTAGATGGTAAGAATATTTTGAGGAACTTTTAAATGTTGAGGAAGAAAGGGAGGCAGTAATTTCATGCACTGCCCAGGGAGGTATACCATCTTTTAGGAGTGAAGAAGAGCAGAATGTAAGTGTGGGGGAGGTACGTGAGGCATTACGGAGAATGAAAGGGGGTAAAGCAGCTGGAACTGATGGGATCATGACAGAAATGTTAAAAGTAGGGGGGGGGGGTATAGTGTTGGAGTGGTTGGTACTTTTGTTTAATAAATGTATGAAAGAGGGGAAGGTATTTAGGGATTGGCAGAGAGCATGTATATTTTATTTTTTTTATTATCACACCGGCCGATTCCCACCAAGGCAGGGTGGCCCGAAAAAGAAAAACTTTCACCATCATTCACTCCATCACTGTCTTGCCAGAAGGGTGCTTTACACTACAGTTTTTAAACTGCAACATTAACACCCCTCCTTCAGAGTGCAGGCACTGTACTTCCCATCTCCAGGACTCAAGTCCGGCCTGCCGGTTTCCCTGAATCCCTTCATAAATGTTACTTTGCTCACACTCCAACAGCACGTCAAGTATTAAAAACCATTTGTCTCCATTCACTCCTATCAAACACGCTCACGCATGCCTGCTGGAAGTCCAAGCCCCTCGCACACAAAACCTCCTTTACCCCCTCCCTCCAACCCTTCCTAGGCCGACCCCTACCCCACCTTCCTTCCACTACAGACTGATACACTCTTGAAGTCATTCTGTTTCGCTCCATTCTCTCTACATGTCCGAACCACCTCAACAACCCTTCCTCAGCCCTCTGGACAACAGTTTTGGTAATCCCGCACCTCCTCCTAACTTCCAAACTACGAATTCTCTGCATTATATTCACACCACACATTGCCCTCAGACATGACATCTCCACTGCCTCCAGCCTTCTCCTCGCTGCAACATTCATCACCCACGCTTCACACCCATATAAGAGCGTTGGTAAAACTATACTCTCATACATTCCCCTCTTTGCCTCCAAGGACAAAGTTCTTTGTCTCCACAGACTCCTAAGTGCACCACTCACTCTTTTTCCCTCATCAATTCTATGATTCACCTCATCTTTCATAGACCCATCCACTGACACGTCCACTCCCAAATATCTGAATACGTTCACCTCCTCCATACTCTCTCCTTCCAATCTGATATTCAATCTTTCATCACCTAATCTTTTTGTTATCCTCATAACCTTACTCTTTCCTGTATTCACCTTTAATTTTCTTCTTTTGCACACCCTACCAAATTCATCCACCAATCTCTGCAACTTCTCTTCAGAATCTCCCAAGAGCACAGTGTCATCAGCAAAGAGCAGCTGTGACAACTCCCACTTTGTGTGTGATTCTTTATCTTTTAACTCCACGCCTCTTGCCAAGACCCTCGCATTTACTTCTCTTACAACCCCATCTATAAATATATTAAACAACCACGGTGACATCACACATCCTTGTCTAAGGCCTACTTTTACTGGGAAAAAATTTCCCTCTTTCCTACATACTCTAACTTGAGCCTCACTATCCTCGTAAAAACTCTTCACTGCTTTCAGTAACCTACCTCCTACACCATACACTTGCAACATCTGCCACATTGCCCCCCTATCCACCCTGTCATATGCCTTTTCCAAATCCATAAATGCCACAAAGACCTCTTTAGCCTTATCTAAATACTGTTCACTTATATGTTTCACTGTAAACACCTGGTCCACACACCCCCTACCTTTCCTAAAGCCTCCTTGTTCATCTGCTATCCTATTCTCCGTCTTACTCTTAATTCTTTCAATTATAACTCTACCATACACTTTACCAGGTACACTCAACAGACTTATCCCCCTATAATTTTTGCACTCTCTTTTATCCCCTTTGCCTTTATACAAAGGAACTATGCATGCTCTCTGCCAATCCCTAGGTACCTTACCCTCTTCCATACATTTATTAAATAATTGCACCAACCACTCCAAAACTATATCCCCACCTGCTTTTAACATTTCTATCTTTATCCCATCAATCCCGGCTGCCTTACCCCCTTTCATTTTACCTACTGCCTCACGAACTTCCCCCACACTCACAACTGGCTCTTCCTCACTCCTACAAGATGTTATTCCTCCTTGCCCTATACACGAAATCACAGCTTCCCTATCTTCATCAACATTTAACAATTCCTCAAAATATTCCTTCCATCTTCCCAATACCTCTAACTCTCCATTTAATAACTCTCCTCTCCTATTTTTAACTGACAAATCCATTTGTTCTCTAGGCTTTCTTAACTTGTTAATCTCACTCCAAAACTTTTTCTTATTTTCAACAAAATTTGTTGATAACATCTCACCCACTCTCTCATTTGCTCTCTTTTTACATTGCTTCACCACTCTCTTAACTTCTCTCTTTTTCTCCATATACTCTTCCCTCCTTGCATCACTTCTACTTTGTAAAAACTTCTCATATGCTAACTTTTTCTCCCTTACTACTCTCTTTACATCATCATTCCACCAATCGCTCCTCTTCCCTCCTGCACCCACTTTCCTGTAACCACAAACTTCTGCTGAACACTCTAACACTACATTTTTAAACCTACCCCATACCTCTTCGACCCCATTGCCTATGCTCTCATTAGCCCATCTATCCTCCAATAGCTGTTTATATCTTACCCTAACTGCCTCCTCTTTTAGTTTATAAACCTTCACCTCTCTCTTCCCTGATGCTTCTATTCTCCTTGTATCCCATCTACCTTTTACTCTCAGTGTAGCATGTATAGTCCCTTTATATAAAGGGAAGGGGGACAAAAGAGACTGTAAAAATTATAGAGGAATAAGTATACCAGGAAAAGTGTACAGTAGGGTTATTATTGAAAGAATTAGAGGTAAGACAGAATGTAGGACTGCGGATGAGCAAGGAGGTTTCAGAGTGGGCAGGGGATGTGTAGATCAAGTGTTTACATTGAAGCATATATGTGAACAGTATTTAGATAAAGGTAGGGAAGTTTTTATTGCATTTATGGATTTAGAAAAGGCATATGATAGAGTGGATAGGGGAGCAATGTGGCAGATGTTGCAAGTATATGGAATAGGTGGTAAGTTACTAAATGCTGTAAAGAGTTTTTATGAGGATAGTGAGGCTCAGGTTAGGGTGTGTAGAAGAGAGGGAGACTACTTCCCGGTAAAAGTAGGTCTTAGACAGTGATGTGTAATGTCACCATGGTTGTTTAATATATTTGTAGATGGGGTCATAAAAGAAGTAAATGCTAGTGTGTTTGGGAGAGGGGTTGGATTAAATTATGGGGAATCAAATGCAAAATGGGAATTGACACAGTTGCTTTTTGCTGATGATACTGTGCTTATGGGAGATTCTAAAGAAAAATTGCAAAGGTTAGTGGACGAGTTTGGGAGTGTGTGTAAAGGTAGAAAGTTGAAAGTGAACATAGAAAAGAGTAAGGTGATGAGGGTATCAAATGATTCAGATAAAGAAAATTTGGGTATCTTTTATGGGTGTGAAGCTTGGGTTGTAAATGCTGCAGCGAGGAGACGGAGGCAGTGGAGATGTCCTGTCTAAGAGCAATGTGTGGTGTAAATATTAAGCTGAAAATTCGGAGTGTGGAGATTAAGAGGTGTGAAGTTAATAAAAGTATTAGTCAGAGGGCTGAAGAGGGGTTGTTGAGGTGGTTTGGTCATTTAGAGAATGGATCACAGTAGAATGACATGGAGAGCGTATAAGTCTGTAGGGGGAAGGAAGGCGGGGTCAGGGTCGTCCTCGAAAAGGTTGGAGGGAGGGGGTAAAGGAGGTTTTATGGGTGAGGGGCTTGGACTTCCAGCAAGCATACATAACCATGGTAGATAGGAGTGAATGGAGACGAATGGTATTTGGGACCTGACAAGCTGTTGGAGTGTGAGTAGGGTAATATTTAGTGAAGGGATTCAGAGAAACCGGTTATTTTTATATAGCCGGACTCGAGTCCTGGAAATTGGAAGTACAATGCCTGCACTTTAAAGGAGGGGTTTGGGATATTGGCAGTTTGGAGGGATATGTTGTGTATCTTTATATGTACAGTGGAACCTCAAATATCGAGCTGCTCCCAACTCGACCAATTACGTAAGTGTATTTTTGTAAGTGCTTTTATGAGTGTATTTTTGAGGGTCTGAAATGAACTAATCTAATTTACATTATTCCTGATGGGAATAAATTCATTCGATAACGGCACTCGAACAGCCGTCTGGAATGAAGAAAGTTCAATATTTGAGGTTCCACTGTATATGCTTCTAAACTGTTGTATTCTGAGGACTTCTGTAAAAACAGTGATTATGTGTGAGTGAGGTGAAAGTGTTCAATGAAAATGAAAGTATTTTCTTTTTGGGGATTTTCTTTCTTTTTGGGCCACCCTGAATTGGTGGGATATGGCTGGCTTGTTGAAAAAAAAAAAATATATACAGTAGGGCCCCACTTACACGGCGGGTTAGGTTCCAGGCTGTCGCCGGAAAGCAGACATCGCCAGAAGGCAGAACGCCATTTTTTTCCATTGATAAATGCATATAAATGCCAGACAACAAGTTTACACTAAATTATATTAAGTTAGTAATAGAACCAGGCATTAAAACACACAAAGTAAAATACATTCACAGTAAATTCATTACTTATCTTAAAGTATTTGTAATCTTAATGTAGGGAGAGAGGTGAGTAGTACTTATTTGTAGGAAGTCAGGTGCAGGTAGCCCAGGTGTAGGTAGCCCTGGCTCCCCATCTCATACTAATACACAATATTTAAAACATCCCAGAGAGGTAAAATACAAATACAGTACACTCATTATTTACCTTAAAATATGTGTAGTCTTAATATAAGAAGAGAGGTGATTAGTATTTATTTGTAGGAAGTCAGTGTAGGTAGCCGGTAGGCGTAGCCCGCCTGGGCTACACCTACCGGCTACCTACACTGTGGCCCAGAGCCATATTATTAACATCGACATACCTTGTTCACTGAATTTAATCATTTCTAACAACTACGTTTAGATGCCATCATAAACGAAGGTAGAAGTGATGAATAATTCATGCCGAAAATTGTAAACAAAAGCAGAGTGAGGGAGTGGCTGGGCCAAACGCAGATTCATACACGTTTTCTCTAATAGCTGAGCAGAGAAAACGTAATGTTGTCCCTCCACCCGGCTACCACACAGCTCCACAAGTATTATTATCAGAGCACACATAAAATATGCAATAAATGCCAGACAACAAGTTTACACTAACTTATATTAAGTTAGCAATAGAAATAGGCATTAAAAACACAATAAAAGGTAAGATACACACAGAGTACACTTATTATTTACCTTAAAATATTAATATTAATGTGTGAGAGGTGAGTGGCAGGGTGTTCATTGAATAAAATCAGAATGGCACACCATCATCCTCTAACTTGGCACTTAAAGCAAGAGGCTTACGACTTCTCTTTTTATCACAGCTAACCTTAGACGCCATCGTCAATGAGAGCCAACTAGTTAATGAAAGAGTAAACGAGAGAGAGAATGAGATACAGAGTTGAGACAATGTAAGAACATAAACTGAACAGGTAGTGGACGATCACTCGGTCAGGCGAAATAAATGCGTATTAATATGTGTCTACTTTTAGTTCATTCATATCCATTTGTAAGAGTTTGTAAAACATTTACCTCAATATTTATTATAATAATAATTACCTCACAATACAAATACAGTGGACCCTCGACCAGCGATGGCATCGATTAACGATAAATCTGACTAGCGATACATTTTATCGCAAAAATTTTGCCTCGATTAGCGCTAAAAAACTCGACCAACACTATTCGTTCCGTCTGAGACGCGTCCACTTCTGGCCAGTGTTTACAAGCCAGCCAGCCACCGCGGTCTCTTCCAAGCATACAATCGGAACATTTCATATTATCACAGCCTTTTTAGTGATTGCACCTGCAAAATAAGTCACCATGGGCCCCAAGAAAGCTTCTAGTGCCAACCCTACAGCAAAAAGGGTGAGAATTACTATGGATATGAAGAAAGAGATCATTGCTAAGTATGAAAATGGAGTGCATGTCTCCGAGCTGGCCAGGCTATACACAAAACCCCAATCAACCATCGCTACTATTGTGGCCAAGAAAATGGCAATCAAGGAAGCTGTTCTTGACAAAGGTGCAACTATGTTTTCGAAACTGAGATCGCAAGTGATAAAAGATGTTGAGAGACTGTTATTGGTGTGGATAAACGAGAAACAGATAAGTCACTCTGTCTGACTTTTTTGGGTTATCCTAGGTTTTCTGCACATATGCTGCATTGTATGATAATTCTATGTAACTGTATTTGTGTATACCTGAATAAACTTACTTACTTAGCAGGAGACAGCATCTCTCAAGCGATCATTTGTGAAAAGGCTAGAAAGTTGCATGACGATTTAATTAAAAAAATGCCAGCAACTAGTGATGTGAGTGAATTTAAGGCCAGCAAAGGTTGGTTTGAGAGATTTAAGAAGCATAGTGGCATTCATAGTGTGATAAGGCATGGTGAGGCTGCCAGTTCAGACCACAAAGCGGCTGAAAAATATGTGCAGGACTTCAAGGAGTACATAGACAGTGAAGGACTGAAACCTGAACAAGTGTTTAATTGTGACGAAACAGGCCTGTTTTGGAAGAAAATGCCAAGCAGGACGTACATTACTCAGGAGGAAAAGGCACTCCCAGGACATAAGCCTATGAAAGACAGGCTTACTCTGTTGATGTGTGCCAATGCTAGTGGTGATTGCAAAGTGAAGCCTTTATTGGTGTATCACTCTGAAACTCCCAGAGTGTTCAGGAAAAACAATGTCGTCAAGGCTAATTTGTGTGTGCTGTGGAGGGCAAACAGTAAGGCATGGGTCACTAGGGACTTTTTCTATGACTGGTTACACCATGCATTTGCCCCCAATGTGAAAAATTACCTATTTGAAAAGAAATTAGACCTTAAGTGCCTCCTGGTATTAGACAATGCTCCTGGTCATCCTTCAGACTTGGCAGAGCGACTTTCTAGGGACATGAGCTTCATAAAGGTGAAGTTTTTGCCTCCTAATACCACTCCTCTTCTAAACACTAAGAAGATCAATCATCACTAATCTTCAATAAAGGTAAGTGTCATGTAATTGTGCATGTAATCTTCAGTTTGTGTGTATTAAAATTAATATTTCATGTGGTAAATTTTTTTTTTTTCAATACTTTTGGGTGTCTTGCACGGATTAATTTGATTTCCATTATTTCTTATGGGGAAAATTAACTTGACTAACGATGAGCTCTCAGGAACGGATTAATATCGCTAGTTGAGGGTCCACTGTAATATTACATTGTGTACAAGTTGTACAAGTTAGTTCAGAATAAACAAACAGCAACACACCATTTTTAGAGTGAATGAATATAATAATAATAATAATAATAATAATAATATTATTATTATTATTAATATTAATAATAATAATATTATTATTATTATAAAAAGCACTAAACCCACAAGGGTCATGAATTGCTATATATAGAGTAAAGGCATATGAAAAGAATATTTTTCTACAGGTATCCCCCAGTATGACTAGAGAAAACGTAATTCTTCCGACACTACCTACACAACCGCTTTGTAAACAAATCTCATATTTACGTCAATTTTTATTCTGTGAGTGTAACATGTTTATATGCTATGTAATGGGTTTCATATATAATTTTGAGGAAAATATCATAGATGGATTAATGAAAATGCCTATATTGATGTAAAATAAGACATATAGTGTGCCCAAGAGTGATCATTACGTATTACGTAGTATTGGCGTCATGAGTACAGACTTAGCGATTTTAATGTGTACCTGCACACCAGCACAGTGTGTAAGTATATTTAGGTACAGGTACACTTAAGTGTAATTATCAGAGTACAGTGGACCCCCGCATAGCGATATTAATCCGTGCAAGAGAGCTCATTGTTATGCGAAATTATCGTTATGCGAATGAATTTTCCCCATAAGAAATAATGGAAATCAAATTAATCCGTGCAAGACACCCCAAAGTATGAAAAAAAAAAAATTTTACCACATGAAATATTAACTTTAATACACACAAACTGAAAAAGGCATGCAAAATTACATGACACTTACTTTTATTGAAGATCTGGTGATGATTGATGGGATGGGAGGAGGAGAGTGTGTTAGTGTTTAGAAGGGGAATCCCCTTCCATTAAGACTTGAGGTGTCAAGTCCTTTTCTGGGGTTACTTCCCTTCTTCTTTTAATGCCACTAGGACCAGCTTCAGAGTCATTGGAGTTTTGTCGCACAACATATCTGTCCATAGTGGCCTGTACCTCTCGCTCCTTTATGACTTCCCTAAAGTGTTTCACAACATTGTCAGTGTAATAGTCACCAGCATGGCTTGCAATAGCTGTGTGAGGGTGATTTTCATCCATGAAGGTTTGCACTTCAAGCCACTTTGCACAGATTTCCTTAATCTTTGTAGTAGGCAATTTCTTCAATTTCTCTCTCCCCTCCTTCGAACCAGTTTCCTCAGGTCTGGCCTCTTGCTGTTGAAGCTGATCTATCAGCTCATCAGTGGTTAGTTCTTCATTGTCCTCCTCCACCAACTCTTCCACATCATCCCCACTAACCTCCAACCCCAAGGACTTTCCCAATGCCATAATGGATTCCTCAACTGGCATAGGATTCTCAGGGTTAGCCTGAAACCCTTCAAAATCCCTTTGGTCTACACATTCTGGCCACAGTTTCTTCCAAGCAGAGTTCAAGGTCCTCTTAGTCACTCCCTCCCAAGCCTTACCTATAAGGTTTACACAATTGAGGATATTAAAGTGATCTCTCCAAAACTCTCTTAGAGTCAGTTGAGTTTCTGAGGTCACTACACAGCACCTTTCAAACAGAGCTTTTGTGTACAGTTTTTTGAAGTTTGCAATAACCTGCTGGTCCATGGGCTGCAGGAGAGGAGTGGTATTAGGAGGCAAAAACTTCACCTTAATGAATTTCATGTCCCCATAAAGTCGCTCTGCCACGTCTGTAGGATGACCAGGGGCATTGTCTAACACCAGGAGGCACTTAAGTTCTAATTTCTTTTCAGTTAGGTAATCTTTCACATTGGGGGCAAATGCATGGTGTAACCAGTCATAGAAAAAGTTCCTAGTGACCCATGCCTTACTGTTTGCCCTCCACAGCACACACAAATTTTCCTTGAGGACATTCTTTTGCCTGAACGGTCTGGGAGTTTCAGAGTGATACACTAATAAAGGCTTCACTTTGCAATCACCAGTAGCATTGGAACACATCAACAGAGTAAGCCTGTCTTTCATAGGCTTATGTCCTGGGAGTGCCTTTTCCTCCTGAGTAATGTAGGTCCTGCTTGGCATTTTCTTCCAAAACAGGCCTGTTTCATCACAATTAAACACTTGTTCAGGTTTCAGTCCTTCAGTTTCTATGTACTCCTTGAATTCCTGCACATATTTTTCAGCTGCTTTGTGGTCCGAACTGGCAGCCTCACCATGCCTTATCACACTATGTATGCCACTACGCCTCTTAAATCTCTCAAACCAACCTTTGCTGGCCTTAAATTCACTCACATCATCACTAGTTGCAGGCATTTTTTTAATTAAATCCTCATGCAACTTCCTAGCCTTTTCACTTATGATCACTTGAGAGATGCTATCTCCTGCTATCTGTTTCTCATTTATCCACACCAATAACAGTCTCTCAACATCTTCCATCACTTGCGATCTCTGTTTCGAAAACACAGTTAAACCTTTGGCAAGAACAGCTTCCTTGATTGCCTTTTTGTTGCCCACAATAGTAGCGATGGTTGATTGGGGTTTACTATACAACCTGGCCAGCTCGGAGACACGCACTCCACTTTCATACTTATCAATGATCTCTTTCTTCATCTCTATTGTAATTCTCACCCTTATTGCTGTAGGGTTGGCACTAGAAGCTTTCTTGGGGCCCATGGTCACTTATTTTGCAGATAAAATCACCAGAAACACTGTAATAATACAAAATGTTCCGAATGTATGCTTGGATGTTACCGCGGAGGCTGGCTGGTAAACAATGCCACCGGCGGAACATGTGAGGCTGGCTAAGGCCGCACATTAGACGCGTCTCGGACGAACAGCGTTGAGCGGGTTTTTTAGCGGTATGCGAGGCAAAATCTTAGTGATAAAATGTATCGGTATGCGGATTTAACGTTATGTAAGGCCATCGGTATGCGGGGGTCCACTGTACATATAAAATATGCAGTAACTTTAAAACACTTGAAATTTTGGGAAGTTTCCTGACATAATAGATGAGGTCACGGAAAATGTAAACAAACTGGGTGGGGGGCGCCGTATTTGAAAGACCGCTTGCCGTATAGCAAATTCTGGTCATAATTTGACATCGCCGTATTAGCGGAATGCCATAAGGTGAAACGCCGTAAAGCAGGGCCTTACTGTGTATTTTTTATTTTATTTATTATCACACTGGCCGATTCCTACCAAGGCAGGGTGGCCCGAAAAAGAAAAACTTTCACCATCATTCACTCCATCACTGTCTTGCCAGAAGGGTGCTTTACACTACAGTTTTTAAACTGCAACATCAACACCCCTCCTTCAGAGTGCAGGCACTGTACTTCCCACCTCCAGGACTCAAGTCCGGCCTGCCGGTTTCCCTGAACCCCTTCATAAATGTTACTTTGCTCACACTCCAACAGCACGTCAAGTATTAAAAACCATTTGTCTCCATTCACTCCTATCAAACACGCTCACACATGCCTGCTGGAAGTCCAAGCCCCTCGCACACAAAACCTCCTTTACCCCCTCCCTCCAACCTTTCCTAGGCCGACCCCTACCCCGCCTTCCTTCCACTACAGACTGATACACTCTTGAAGTCATTCTGTTTCGCTCCATTCTCTCTACATGTCCGAACCACCTCAACAACCCTTCCTCAGCCCTCTGGACAACAGTTTTGGTAATCCCACACCTCCTCATAACTTCCAAACTACGAATTCTCTGCATTATATTCACACCACGCATTGCCCTCAGACATGACATCTCCACTGCCTCCAGCCTTCTCCTCGCTGCAACATTCATCACCCATGCTTCACACCCATATAAGAGCGTTGGTAAAACTATACTCTCATACATTCCCCTCTTTGCCTCCAAGGACAAAGTTCTTTGTCTCCACAGACTCCTAAGTGCACCATTCACCCTTTTCCCCTCATCAATTCTATGATTCACCTCATCTTTCATAGACCCATCCGCTGACACGTCCACTCCCAAATATCTGAATACATTCACCTCCTCCATACTCTCTCCCTCCAATCTGATATCCAATCTTTCATCACCTAATCTTTTTGTTATCCTCATAACCTTACTCTTTCCTGTATTCACTTTTAATTTTCTTCTTTTGCACACCCTACCAAATTCATCCACCAATCTCTGCAACTTCTCTTCAGAATCTCCCAAGAGCACAGCTTCTTGCCAAGACCCTCGCATTTACTTCTCTTACAACCCCATCTATAAATATATTAAACAACCACGGTGACATCACACATCCTTGTCTAAGGCCTACTTTTACAGGGAAATAATTTCCCTCTTTCCTACATACTCTAACTTGAGCCTCACTATCCTCGTAAAAACTCTTCACTGCTTTCAGTAATCTACCTCCTACACCATACACCTGCAACATCTGCCACATTGCCCCCCTATCCACCCTGTCATACGCCTTTTCCAAATCCATAAATGCCACAAAGACCTCTTTAGCCTTATCTAAATACTGTTCACTTATATGTTTCACTGTAAACACCTGGTCCACACACCCCCTACCTTTCCTAAAGCCTCCTTGTTCATCTGCTATCCTATTCTCCGTCTTATTCTTAATTCTTTCAATAATAACTCTACCATACACTTTACCAGGTACGTATACTCAACAGACTTATCCCCCTATAATTTTTGCACTCTCTTTTGTCCCCTTTGCCTTTATACAAAGGAACTATGCATGCTCTCTGCCAATCCCTAGGTACCTTACCCTCTTTCATACATTTATTAAATAATTGGACCAACCACTCCAAAACTATATCCCCACCTGCTTTTAACATTTCTATCTTTATCCCATCAATCCCGGCTGCCTTACCCCCTTTCATTTTACCTACTGCCTCACGAACTTTCCCCACACTCACAACTGGCTCTTTCTCACTCCTACAAGATGTTATTCCTCCTCGCCCTATACACAAAATCACAGCTTCCCTATCTTCATCGACATTTAACAATTCCTCAAAATATTCCCTCCATCTTCCCAATACCTCTAACTCTCCATTTAATAACTCTCCTCTCCTATTTTTAACTGACAAATCCATTTGTTCTCAAGGCTTCCTTAACTTGTTAATCTCACTCCAAAACTTTTTCTTATTTTCAACAAAATTTGTTGATAACATCTCACCCACTCTCTCATTTGCTCTCTTTTTACATTGCTTCACCACTCTCTTAACCTCTCTCTTTTTCTCCATATACTCTTCCCTCCTTGCATCACTTCTACTTTGTAAAAACTTCTCATATGCTAACTTTTTCTCCCTTACTACTCTCTTTACATCATCATTCCACCAATCGCTCCTCTTCCCTCCTGCACCCACTTTCCTGTAACCACAAACTTCTGCTGAACACTCTAACACTACATTTTTAAACCTACCCCATACCTTTTCGACCCCATTGCCTATGCTCTCATTAGCCCATCTATCCTCCAATAGCTGTTTATATCTTGCCCTAACTGCCTCCTCTTTTAGTTTATAAACCTTCACCTCTCTCTTCCCTGATGCTTCTATTCTCCTTGTATCCCATCTACCTTTTACTCTCAGTGTAGCTACAACTAGAAAGTGATCTGATATATCTGTGGCCCCTCTATAAACATGTACATCCTGAAGTCTACTCAACAGTCTTTTATCTACCAATACATAATCCAACAAACTACTGTCATTTCGCCCTACATCATATCTTGTATACTTATTTATCCTCTTTTTCTTAAAATATGTATTACCTATAACTAAACCCCTTTCTATACAAAGTTCAATCAAAGGGCTCCCATTATCATTTACACCTGGCACCCCAAACTTACCTACCACACCCTCTCTAAAAGTTTCTCCTACTTTAGTATTCAGGTCCCCTACCACAATTACTCTCTCACTTGGTTCAAAGGCTCCTATACGTTCACTTAACATCTCCCACAATCTCTCTCTCTCCTCTACATTCCTCTTTTCTCCAGGTGCATACACGCTTATTATGACCCACTTTTCGCATCCAACCTTTACTTTAATCCACATAATTCTTGAATTTACACATTCATATTCTCTTTTCTCCTTCCATAACTGATCCTTCAACATTACTGCTACCCCTTCCTTTGCTCTAACTCTCTCAGATACTCCAGATTTAATCCCATTTATTTCCCCCCACTGAAACTCCCCTACCCCCTTCAGCTTTGTTTCGCTTAGGGCCAGGACATCCAACTTCTTTTCATTCATAACATCAGCAATCATCTGTTTCTTGTCATCCCCACTACATCCACGCACATTCAAGTATCCCAGTTTTATAAAGTTTTTCTTCTCTTTTTTAGTAAATGTCTACAGGAGAAGGGGTTACCAGCCCATTGCTCCTGGCATTTTAGTCGCCTCTTATATATATATATATATATATATATATATATATATATATACAGTGGTCCCTCGCTTTTCGTAGTTCCCGGCAATCGTAAATTTCGCCAATCATAGGGGTATTTTCGTATAAACATGGACTCGCTTTTCATAGGTTGACTCGCGAATAGTAGTTCGTCCAGGACGCTTACGCACAGTATGAGCCAGGGAGGCCTCCCTACCCAGCCAGTCTGGCATTGTTTACCAGTGAGTGAAGGTCCCCTCAAGTGCTCCTACGAAATATTTCATAATATTCCACTCATTTTAGTGCTTGCAAGTACTAAATAAGATACCATGGCTCCAAAGGAAGCTCCTAGTGCCAAGCCTGTGGTAAAGAAGGTGAGAAATATGTACAGTGACAAAGTCTTGGGCCATTTTAGGGAAGTGTTAAAGAGACGCCAGAAACAGAGCTCTCTCCACAGTTACTTTGCGAGACAGGACTAGAGTGACTCTCAAGGTGGTCCTAGTGGCATTAAGAAACAGAGAAGAGAAGCAACCCCACAGAAGCAATTGGTACCTGAGGTGTTGCTGGAAGGGGATTCCCCTTCCAAACTGTAAACAATCCAATCTCTCTCCTCCTCCAGTCTCCCATACACTAAGAAGAATCTCCAATAAAGGTAAGTGTTATGCTTTTAATGTTTCATTCTTCATTTCCCATTGTATTGTTTATGTACTACATGTATATTTCATGTAAAACATTTTTTTGTTTTAATACTTCTGAGTGTCAGAAACGGATGAATTGTATTTACATTATTTCTTATGGGGAAAATTGATTCGCAAATCGTAAATTTCGTTTATAGTAGCTCATCCAGGAACAGATTAATTACGAAAAACGAGGGACCACTGTATATATTTATATATATATATATATATATATATTTATATATATATATATATATATATATATATATATATATATATATACAGTGGACCCCCGCATAACGATTACCTCCGAATGCGACCAATTATGTAAGTGTATTTATGTAAGTGCGTTTGTACGTGTATGTTTGGGGGTCTGAATGGACTAATCTACTGCACAATATTCCTTATGGGAATAAATTCGGTCAGTACTGGCACCTGAACATACTTATGGAGTGAAAAAATATCGTTAACCAGGGGTCCACTGTATACATGTATATAAACATGTATATATATCCAAGGGGAAGTTGAACAGAATTCTTCCTCCATAAGCCATGCGTGTTGTAAGAGGCGACTAAAATGAAGGGAGCAAGGGCCTAGTAACCCCTTCTCCTGTATAAATTACTAAATTTAAAAAGAAAAACTTTAGTTTTTCTTTTTGGGCCACTCTTCCTTGGTGGGATACGGCTAGTTTGTTGAAAATATATATACATGTACATGTATATACAGTACATATATTTTTTTTTTCAACAAACCAGCCATATCCCACCAAGGCAGGGCGGCCCAAAAAGAAAAACGAAAGTTTCTCTTTTTAAAGTTAGTAATTTATACAAGAGAAGGGGTTACTAGCCCCTTACCCCTGGCATTTTGTTGCCTCTTACAACATGCATGGCTTACGGAGGAAGAATTCTGTTCCACTTCCCCATGGAGGTAAGATGAAATAAACAAAAACAAGAACTAGAAAGAAAATAGCAGAAAACCCAGAGGGGTGTGTATATATATGCTTGTATATGTATGTGTAGTGTGACCTAAGTGTAAGTAGAAGTAGCAAGACGTACCTGTAATCTTGCATATTTATGAGACAGACAAAAGACACCAGCAATCCTACCATCATGTAAAACAATTACACTGTGTATATATATATTATTATTTTTTTTTATTATCACACTGGCCGATTCCCACCAAGGCAGGGTGGCCCGAAAAAGAAAAACTTTCACCATCATTCACTCCATCACTGTCTTGCCAGAAGGGTGCTTTACACTACAGTTTTTAAACTGCAACATTAACACCCCTCCTTCAGAGTGCAGGCACTGTACTTCCCATCTCCAGGACTCAAGTCCGGCCTGCCGGTTTCCCTGAATCCCTTCATAAATGTTACTTTGCTCACACTCCAACAGCATGTCAAGTATTAAAAACCATTTGTCTCCATTCACTCCTATCAAACACGCTCACGCATGCCTGCTGGAAGTCCAAGCCCCTCGCACACAAAACCTCCTTTACCCCCTCCCTCCAACCCTTCCTAGGCCGACCCCTACCCCGCCTTCCTTCCACTACAGACTGATACACTCTTGAAGTCATTCTGTTTCGCTCCATTCTCTCTACATGTCCGAACCACCTCAACAACCCTTCCTCAGCCCTCTGGACAACAGTTTTGGTAATCCCGCACCTCCTCCTAACTTCCAAACTACGAATTCTCTGCATTATATTCACACCACACATTGCCCTCAGACATGACATCTCCACTGCCTCCAGCCTTCTCCTCGCTGCAACATTCATCACCCACGCTTCACACCCATATAAGAGCGTTGGTAAAACTATACTCTCATACATTCCCCTCTTTGCCTCCAAGGACAAAGTTCTTTGTCTCCACAGACTCCTAAGTGCACCACTCACTCTTTTTCCCTCATCAATTCTATGATTCACCTCATCTTTCATAGACCCATCCGCTGACACATCCACTCCCAAATATCTGAATACGTTCACCTCCTCCATACTCTCTCCCTCCAATCTGATATTCAATCTTTCATCACCTAATCTTTTTGTTATCCTCATAACCTTACTCTTTCCTGTATTCACCTTTAATTTTCTTCTTTTGCACACCCTACCAAATTCATCCACCAATCTCTGCAGCTTCTCTTCAGAATCTCCCAAGAGCACAGTGTCATCAGCAAAGAGCAGCTGTGACAACTCCCACTTTGTGTGTGATTCTTTATCTTTTAACTCCACGCCTCTTGCCAAGACCCTCGCATTTACTTCTCTTACAACCCCATCTATAAATATATTAAACAACCACGGTGACATCACACATCCTTGTCTAAGGCCTACTTTTACTGGGAAAAAATTTCCCTCTTTCCTACATACTCTAACTTGAGCCTCACTATCCTCGTAAAAACTCTTCACTGCTTATATATATATATATATATATATATATATATATATATATATATACAGTGGACCCCCGCATAGAGATATTAATCCGTGCAAGAGAGCTCATTGTTATGCGAAATTATCCTTATGTGAATGAATTTTCCCCATAAGAAATAATGGAAATCAAATTAATCCGTGCAAGACACCCAAAAGTATGAAAAAAAACATTTTACCACATGAAATATACATTTTCCTACACACAAAGAGAAGGATACATGCACAATAGTAGAGTAGTACATGCACAATATATATTGTGCATGTACTACTCTACTAAATGAAGAATAAATGACACTTACCTTTATTGAAGATGCAGCAATGACTGATGAGACACTGTGTCCTGGGAGTGCCTTTTCCTCTTGAGTACTGTAGGTCCTGTTTGGCATTTTCTTCCAGAACAGGCCTTATCACACTGTGTATGCCACTACGATTCTTAAATCTCTCAAACCAACCTTTGCTGGCTTTAAATTCACCAATATGAGCACTAGTTCCAAGCATTTTTCCCTGTTCACCTGGGTGTTAGTCGACTGGTGTGGGTTGCATCCTGGGAGACAAGATTAAGGACCCCAATGGAAATAAGTTAGACAGTCTTCGATGACACTGACTTTTTTGGGTTATCCTGGGTGGCAAATCCTCTGGGGTTAATTGTTTCTTGGTATTCTCAATAAGTCACACCAACAACGGTGCTACAGCAGCAGCAGCAGCAGCAGCAGCAGCAGCAGCAGCAGCTGACAGTGCTACAGCAGCAGCAGCAGCTGACAGTGCTACAGCAGCACCAGACGATGCTACAGCAGCAGCAGACGATGCTACAGCAGCAGCAGACGGTACTACAGCAGCAGCAGCAGCTGACGGTGGTACAGCAGCAGCAGCAGCTGACAGTGTTACAGCAGCAGCAGACGATGCTACAGCAGCAGCAGACGATGCTACAGCAGCAGCAGACGGTACTACAGCAGCAGCAGACGGTACTACAATAGCAGCAGCAGCAGCTGATGGTGGTACAACAGCAGCAGCAGCTGACAGTGCTACAGCAGCAGCAGACGATGCTACAGCAGCAGCAGACGGTACTACAGCAGCAGCAGCAGCAGCTGACGGTGGTACAGCAGCAGCAGCAGCTGACAGTGCTACAGCAGCAGCAGACGATGCTACAGCAGCAGCAGACGATGCTACAGCAGCAGCAGACGATGCTACAGCAGCAGCAGACGGTACTACAGCAGCAGCAGCAGCAGCAGCTGACGGTGGTACAGCAGCAGCAGCAGCTGACAGTGCTACAGCAGCAGCAGACAATGCTACAGCAGCAGCAGACGATGCTACAGCAGCAGCAGACGGTACTACAGCAGCAGCAGACGGTACTACAATAGCAGCAGCAGCAGCTGATGGTGGTACAACAGCAGCAGCAGCTGACAGTGCTACAGCAGCAGCAGACGATGCTACAGTAGCAGCAGATGGTACTACAGCAGCAGCAGCAGCTGATGGTGCTACAGCAGCAGTAGCAGCTGTACCACCAATAGTAGCGATGGTTGATTGGGGTTTATTATACAACCTGGCCAGCTCGGAGACACGCACTCCACTTTCATACTTATCAATGATCTTTTTCTTCATCTCTATAGTAATTCTCACCCTTATTGCTGTAGGGTTGGCACTAGAAGCTTTCTTGGGGCCCATGGTCACTTATTTTGCAGATAAAATCACCAAAAACACTGTAATAATACGAAATGTTCCGATTGTATGCTTGGATGTTACCGCGGAGGCTGGCTGGTAAACAATGTCACTGGCAGAACATGTGAGGCTGGCTAAGGGCGCACATTAGAAGCTTCTCGGACGAACAGTGTTGAGCGGGTTTTTTAGCGGTATGCGAGGCAAAATCTTGGCGATAAAATGTAGCGGTATGCGGATTTAACGTTATGCAAGGCCAACGGTATGCGGGGGTCCACTGTATACAGTGGACCCTCGACCAACGATATTAATCCGTTCCAGCTCATCGTTAGTCGAGTTAATTTTCCCCATTAGAAATAATGGAAATCAAATTAATCCGTTCCTGACACCCCGAAAGTATTGAAAAAAAAAAAATTTTACTACATGAAATATTAATTTTAATACACACAAACTGAAGAAGACATGTACAATTACATGACACTTACCTTTATTGAAGATCTGGTGATGATTGATGGGATGGGAGGAGGGGAGTGTGTGGATGGGGTTAGTGTTTAGAAGGGAAATCCCTTCCATTAGGACTTGAGGTGGCAAGTCCTTTTCCGGGGTTACTTCCCTTCTTTTAATGCCACTAGGACCAGCTTGAGAGTCAATGGACTTCTGTCGTACAACATATCTGTCCATAGAGGCCTGTACCTCTCATTCCTTTATGACTTTCCTAAAGTGGTTCACAACAGTGTCATTGTACAGGTTGCCAACACGGCTTGCAGTAGCTGTCTGAGGGTGATTTTTATCAAAAAATGTTTGCACTTTAAGCCACATTGCACACATTTCCTTAATCTTTGAAGTAGACATTATTATTATTATTATAATCAAAAAAGAAGCGCTAAGCCACAAGGGCTATACAGCGCTGCTTGAAGTAGACAACTTCCTCAATTTCTCTATTCCCTCCTCCGGAGCAGTTTCCTCAGGTCTGGTCTCTTGCTGTTGAAGATGATCTTGCAGCTCATCAGTGGTTAGTTCATCATTGTCCTCCTCCACCAACTCTTCCACATCATCCCCACTAACCTCCAACCCCAAGGACTTCCCCAATGCCACAATTGATTCCTCAACTAGCATAGGCTTTTCAGGGTTAGCCTCAAATCCTTCAAAATCCCTTTCGTCTACACATTCTGGCCACAGTTTCTTCCAAGCAGAGTTCAAGGTCCTCTTAGTCACTTCCTCCCAAGCCTTACCTATAATGTTTACACAATTGAGGATGCTAAAGTGATCTCTCCAAAACTCTCTTAGAGTCAATTGAGTTTCTGAGGTCACTACAAAGCACCTTTCAAACATAGCTTTTGTGTAGTTTTTTTTGAAGTTTGCAATGACCTGCTGGTCCATGGGCTGCAGGAGAGGAGTGGTATTAGGAGGCAAAAACTTTACCTTGATGAAGCTCATGTCCCCAGAAAGTTGCTCTGCCAAGTCTGAACGATGACCAGGAGCATTGTCTAATACCAGGAGGCACTTAAGGTCCAATTTATTTTCCAGGAGGTAATTTTTCACAGTGGGGGCAAATGCATGGTGTAACCAGTCATAGAAAAAGTCCCTAGTGTTGCAACCCCTGAATGGTTTTTTTATTTATTTATTTAGTAATTTAAGCATACATACAGAGGTACAAAAAATACAGGTAAGAGCAGCATGCCAAAGCCACTTATATGCATAGCATTACGGGCTGGCTTAAAATTAACATAAGATTAACTAAGCAATGATGAAATCAGTGATAAAACATTATTGTAAACAGATAACTATAAAGCACAAATGAGTATTACAAAGACAGGTCATATGTTTGCATGCATTGCTGTACATTCAGTCGAATGGAGTATTCTGTTAGGTAGTGTATTTAAAAAAATAACAAAGTTAGATTGGGTCCTAGGTTTAACATTTGTGTGATATAATTGTGAGTAACATATAGGATATACAATTTATAAGGTTCAGTTATTCAGTATTTATTTGGTTTTGAGTAAGTGATCTTTGAGAAGAGACTTGAATTTATAAACAGGTAGTGTTTCTTTTATATTTACAGGTAATGAATTCCAGATTTTAGAGCCTTTTATGTGCATTGAGTTTTTGCATAGAGTGAGATGGACACGAGGAACATCAAAGAGTGATCTGTGCCTTGTGTTATGGTCATGTGTTCTGTTGAGGTTGGCAAGGAGATGTTTGAGGGGAGGGTTAATATCAGAGTTAAGTGTTCTATGTATGTAATAGGTGCAGTAATAAGTATGGATGTTTTGTATGGTGAGTAGGTTGAGTGTTTTGAATATTGGTGGAGTGTGCTGCCTGTAGTGAGAATTTGTTATTCTAACTGCAGCCTTTTGTTGGGTAATTAGTGGTCTGAGATGGTTAATTGTTGTTGAGCCCCATGCACAAATTCCATAGGTGAGATAGGGGTAAATAAGAGAGTGATAAAGGGCCAGGAGGGCTGACTGTGGAACATAGTACCGTATCTTCGATAGTATGCCTACAGTCTTGGAAATTTTCTTAGAAATTTGTTGTATATGTGTATGAAATTTGAGTCTATTATCAAGGTGGATTCCTAAGAATTTTCCCTCTGTTAGCTTTGTGATAGGTGATCTGTTTATCGTTATGTTAAGAGGTACATCTGTAGCTCTGTTACCAAACTGAATGAAGTAGGTTTTGTCAATGTTTAGTGTAAGTTTGTTAGTCCTCATCCAGGTAGATATTTTCTGTAATTCGGTGTGTTTACAGTATTGGCTAGCGTGACTGGGCTCGGGTGAGAGAAGACGTATGTAGTGTCATCTGCAAAAAGTGTGGGTTTGAGTAATTGCGAAGCATTTGGTAGGTCATTTATGTATAGGAGAAAGAGAAGAGGGCCAAGGACATTTCCCTGTGGGACACCAACTGTAATTGGTTGAGCGGAAGAGCTTGCCCCATTTGCATAAACATATTGGCTTCTGTTGCTGAGGTATGACTTGAGGTAGTTGAGGGAGTGCCCTCTAATACCATAGTGTGACAATTTTACGTGGAGCAAGTCATGGTCAACTGTATCAAAAGCTTTACGTAAGTCAATGAAGATCCCCTTTTCATATAATTTTATATTGCTTATATTTGCGATAATAGCTAAATCGTATTATTATTATTATTATTATAATCAAAAAGAAGCGCTAAGCCACAAGGGCTATACAGCGCTGCAGGGTAGGGAAGGAAGCAAGGGAATTGGATGGCAGGAGGGAGGGGGGATGATCAGCAGGTTACAGAAAACAGCGGGGCAGGGGATAGTACGGGGGTAGAGGGTAGCAAGAGATACAAGTAGAAAGGGCTGAAAGTATCAGAATTTGTGAAGTAAGTCAGTCGTTGTCAAAAAGTCAATAAGAGAGTCCGGATGAAAGGTGGGTCCATCAGCGAGAAGGGAAGGTAAAGAGAGAGCAGCGGGGCGAAGACGACGACAGAGGTAAATTCTGCGTGCTCGTTGATAAAGTGGGCAGTCCAACAGAATGTGGCTGACTGATAATGGAGCTTGGCAATTCTCACAGAGAGGAGCAAGACGCCTCTCCATGAGATATCCATGAGTAAGACGAGTATGGCCAATGCGAAGACGGGAGAGAGTAGTCTCCCAACCTCGACACTGGTGATAAGAAGACGGCCAGTAACCTATACTCGGTTTAATAGACTGAAGTTTGTTGCCGAGCATAGTAGACCAACGTTGTTGCCAACGGGTGTGAAGGTGGGAAGATATTACAGCAAAATAGTCCGTACATGGAATACCTCTGTAAGAAACTGGTAGGTCATGTACTGCTGACCGCGCAGCAGTGTCTGCCTGTTCATTGCCCTGTACGTCAACATGACCAGGGACCCAACAAAAAACAATATCTTTATGCTTAGTAAAGATGCGGCGTAGCCAAAGTTGGATACGGAGGACTAAGGGGTGAGGTGTATCAAATTTTTGTATAGCCTGTAAAGCACTAAGGGAGTCTGAGACAACCACAAATGATGACACAGGCATAGATGCAATACGGATAAGTGCTGTAAGGATGGCATATAATTCAGCAGTAAAAATACTAGCTGAAGATAGTAAATGCCCTTGTACGACGCTGTCCGGAAACACTGCTGCGAATCCTACGCCGTCAGAAGACTTAGAGCCATCTGTGTACACAGCAATGGCATGAGAATGAGAGTGAAAGTGGTCAAGAAAAAGAGAGCGGGAAGCGACCGTAGACAGTTGGGCTTTCGAGCAAGGGAGGGAGAAAGAACAGACTCGAACAGCTGGGACCTCCCAGGGGGGTAGGGAAAAGTGAGATGCTACATGTACATAGAAAGGTGGTAGTTGAAGAGAAGACAAGAGCGAATGAAGGCGAAGAGAGAAGGGACGGAGTAAGCAGGGGCGGCGAACAAATAAAGAATGTCTACTAATATCAGTGACCATTCTATAAATGGAAGGATTGCGGAGATCATGAGAGCGTACATAGTAGCGCAGGCAATGGGCATCACGGCGATCGGATAAGGATGGAACGTTCGCTTCTGCATAGAGGCTTTCGACAGGGGAAGAGCGAAAAGCACCAAGGCATAAACGTAATCCTTGGTGATGAATGGGGTTAAGGCTAGAGAGAGTAGCAGGAGATGCCGCTGAATAGATCTGGTCACCATAATCAAGTTTCGATAAAATAAGGGTGGAATGTAGGTGAAGGAGGGTTCGACGATCAGCTCCCCACGAAAGATGAGCAAGGGTTTTAAGAAGGTTCAGCCGGCTGTGACAAGTTGCCTTCAGAGAGGTAATGTGAGGTTTCCAGGATAACCTACGATCAAAGAGGAGGCCCAGAAACTTGACTGTATCACGTTCAGGGATACGTGAGCCATAGAGGTACAAAGGATGATCAGAGATGACAGAGCGTCTAGTGAAAGTGATTTGGTGGGTTTTAGTGCTGGAAAATTTAAACCCATGTGTGGTGGCCCAATTGGAAACACGGTCGACTGCATGCTGGAGAGAAACTGTAAGGAGGTGACAGTCAGCGCCTGCACAGGCAATAGCAAAGTCATCAACATAGAGTGATGACCAAATATTTGATGGAAGACTAGAGGCCAAATCATTAATAGCAAGGAGAAAAAGTGTTGTGCTCAGAACACATCCCTGGGGGACACCTTCAGCTTGGACAAAGTCCGGGGAGAGCACATTATTAACCCGAACACGGAAATGCCTGTCAGTTAAAAAGTTCTTAAGGAAGGATGGTAGATTGCCTCGAAGGCCTAAGGAGTGGGCTTGGGCTAAAATATTATACCTCCAAGTTGTGTCATATGCCTTCTCAAGGTCAAAAAATATGGCAATAACTGAGTGGTTATTCGCAAAGGCATTACGAACATACGTATCCAAGCGCAGTAAGGGGTCTATGGTAGAACGTCCCTTACGAAAGCCATATTGACGAGTGGAGAGACTGTTGTGTGTCTCTAAATACCACACTAAACGTCTATTTACTAGACGTTCCATTACTTTGCAAACTGCACTGGTAAGAGCAATGGGACGATAGTGGGAGGTTTCATGTCCCGTAGTGCCTGGTTTGCGGAAAGGGAGAACAATGGCGGATTTCCACAGCTGTGGAAGAACTCCTTGTGACCAAATAAGATTGTAAAGGTGTAATAGGACTGCAAGGGCTGACTGATGTAAATGTTGTAGCATACGAATATGAATGTCGTCGGGCCCAGCTGCCGATGATCGACAAGCTGAGAGTGTTGCCTCCAGTTCTTGAAGTGTAAAAGGCACATTATACTGTTCTTCTCTGAGAGAAGAAAAGTCCAAGGGTGCTAACTCTCTGGCAGACTTTGAGGAAAGAAATGAGGGGCATAGATGGAGTCCCTGAGAAATACGGACCAGATGATTGCCAATTTCATTGGCAACATCTAGTGGGTTTGCTATATCAACACCGGCAACCCGCAGAACAGGAGCCGGGTCAGGAGAATATTTACCACTCAGTTTTCGTACTTTTTTCCAGACTGCACTCATAGAGGAAGCAGAGGTGATGGTGGAGACATAATCTCGCCAGCAAGTGCGTTTAGCGTCACGGATGACACGGCGAGCGATCGCACGCTTCTGTTTAAAATCAATGAGTCGCTCTGTGGTTCTATTGTACCGGTACCTGCCCCATGCAGCGCGTTTCAAACGTACTGCACGAGCACAAGCAGGAGACCACCAAGGCACGCATTTCTGAGAATGCCTGTTCGAAGTTTGGGGTATAGAATGAGAAGCTGCGGTGAAAACGGAGGACGAGAAGAGGTGTAAAAGCTCATCGATGGAGGACGAAGAAGGAACCTCTTTAAAAACAGTCAGGTGTGAGTAAAGGTTCCAATTTGCCCGATTAAATTGCCAGCGTGGGGTGCGAAGAGGTGGCGAATATGAAGGGGAAGTAAGAATGATTGGGAAATGATCACTGTCATGTAAGTCCGGGAGAACAGACCAAGTAAAGTCTAATGCGGCGGAGGAAGAGCAAACTGAGAGATCGATGCAAGAGAGAGTATGAGTCCGAGGATCAAAATGGGTGTGAGTACCTGTATTTAAAACATGGAGGGGGTGGGTGGCAAGAAAAGCCTCTAACTGAATTCCACGGGAATCACAGTGAGACCCTCCCCAGAGGAAATGGTGGGCATTAAAATCACCAAGTAACAGAATCGGTGGCGGTAATGACGAAACAAGGAAGGCAAAATCCGGAATAGATAATGCCCGAGAAGGAGAGAGATATAAAGAACAGAGCGTATACCACCTATGTAAGTGGATACGGGCTGCTGTGTAATGCAGCGAAGTATGAACAAATAGCTGATGGTACGGAATATCAGTGCGGAGAAGAAGGGCACTTTCATTAAAGGTCCCATCAGGAAAAGGATCTGAAGAATACAATAAATTATAGCCTGAGATGTGAGAAATAACAGCAGAGTGTAATTTTGGTTCCTGTAAGCAAACACCAACAGGGGC
The DNA here is from genome assembly GCF_038502225.1 of Cherax quadricarinatus. NCBI lineage: Eukaryota > Metazoa > Arthropoda > Malacostraca > Decapoda > Parastacidae > Cherax > Cherax quadricarinatus. The sequence continues at coordinate 17,459,603 of NC_091323.1, read as the reverse complement.
AAACTGGGAGAGTAACATCTGAAGCTCACCCCGATTACCCCTGAGGCCGCGTATATTCCACTGTAAAAAGGCCATGATTGGCAATGATAAAGATACTTGAAATCCGCAGGTAAGGGTTCCTACGGACTAGAAGGGTTAGAAAAGTCCACATGCGGAGGCAGTGGAAAATGTTCAAGCAGCGAAGGAACGGTGCGCTGTGAAGAAAGGAGTTGCGCAGATGGAGCAGAGGAGAGAGGAAGAGCGGAAGGTGGATCAGTGTCCATTGATGGTTTGGTCTCTGCAATATATTCAGAGATTGCTTCAAGTGTTTCGGAATTCAGAGATGTCGTATGGGAGACAATATTGGGAATGGTAGGGGGAGGATGAGTAAAGATTGGAACTGTATTGGACTGTACCAAGGTAGGGGGGGGCGAAAGGGTGGAGGGAACTGGAGAAGCGTGGCAGGGGACAGAAGAGACAGGAACCTGGGAGGTGGCAGAAGAGGAAGAAACTTGGGAGGGAACAGGGGAGGAAGGTACATTACGAGGAGGAGGGTGAACCTCTGCACTTGTAACTGAGCCAGTGAGAGGGGAAGAACTAGGGACAGAGACAGGGAGGGTAAAATGAGGAGGTGGAAGATGGGTAGGAGGTGTTACCGGACCTTTTTTTGACTTTTGAGAAGTAGAGGGACGATTGGGAAGAGGTGTCGTACGAGGTCTCGTCGATACTGAGGCTTGTAAGAGAGAACTCGAAGAAGCGAGATTAGACTGAGGCGTTGAAGTAGGGACGTCTGAGCCGAGGACAGCAAAAGGATTAGATACAGGAGTGATTATGGGAGAGGTAACCACAGAGGTGGGTGTAGAAGATGGGATACCAGAAGTGGGGGGACGTTTTGAAACACGGGAATAAGAAACACGTGGGAGTCTCCCTTGGAGGCGGAGATGAGAAACTGCCATGGCATAAGGGAGACCTTCTGTCTCTTTGAGGTAACGGATTTCCCGCTCGTTTAAATAGACCTGACAACGGCGAGAGTACGAAGGGTGAGCCTCATGACAGTTAAGGCAAGAGGGAGATCGATTGCAAGACGTATTAGAATGGTCATCGGCACCACAGACTGGGCATTCGGCGATAGATCTGCAATATTTCGCTGGATGGCCAAATCGCCAGCAATTTCTACACTGTTGTGGTGTAGGGATCACCTTTCGAACTTGTAACCGATGTCCTGCTATATAAACGGAGGATGGGAGTTCTCGGCTGTCAAAAGTTAAACGAGCCACATTGCTAGGGTATCGTCTCCGCCCACGGGCAGGAAGAACGTAAGTGTCTACCTTGAGGATTGGGAGATCTTGGAGTTCCAGCTGTTCTAGAATGTCGGTGCCACATGTCTGGAAATTTTGTTGAACTATGGTATGGGGCAGAATAACGGTACCACTACAAGAATTGAGGGAATGATGTTTTTCAAGGGTGACAGGAACAGTATCTATATGGGTAAGACGAGAGAGCTCACGAGCCTGGGTAGCATTCTGTACGGTAATGATGCGCGTACCGCTCTTAAGAGCATGAAAAGAAATATCTTTACCAACATGGCGTAGGAGTGCCTTGCCAATACTATGGTCAGAAAGATAGGCAGTAGAGGAAGTTGGTCGTAAAGTGAAGAATTTAGTCCACTGTTCAGTCTGAAACTGAGCGTGGAAAGGTAGTGAAGGACGTGTCGATCGTTTCTGAGAAGAACGAGAAGGTGAAGGTGGAGAAGTATCATCAGCAGGTAATTGTCGTTGACGTTTAGGCGTGGGACCAGAGTTGGTCCGACGTGGAACGGGTCGGCGATTTGAAAATTGCCGCACCGTAGAGGGAGAGGCCGGAAGCATAGTCAGAGGAGAGCGAAGGTCTGATAAATCGAAGGAGTCAGTCGAGGCCTCAGTACCTGAAGCGGGTGAGGAAACAGCACCGGCAATAGGTACAGAGGCATGAGGAATGTCTGAAGAGTGGTCCAAAGACGAGGCGGGGTCAGAACGGGGTGCGGTATCAAGAAGGGGCCCGGGGGTACCAGGTTCATGGACTAGGGCTGCCATGGTTAGGTTACTTCTTTCTTTTTGTTTTTAAGAAAAAAAAAGAAAGAAGAAAAGAAAATAAAAATAAAAAAAAGAAAAAAAAAGGGGGGACCGGGGAGGGATAGTTCCTAGGAGGGATGAAAGGGCCAGAAATCTCCCTCCGCGCCCAAGAGGACTCGACACCGCTAGTAGCGCAGATGCAGCATGGAACCCGTGCCATACCCTACCCTTCATGCCAGTAAACCAGCAATCTGGGATAGCAACCTCACATCTGCCGAGCTACCTCGGTGGACAAAAGAGAGGGCGGCCGGATATCCGCCACAAAGCATACCTCCTTCAGCCACCACCCCCGGAATCCGAAAGGTGGCTTCCAGAGCTACACCCGTCGCCCAAAAGACACCCAAAGCTACTCCGGGATACCGGAGAGGGATCGGGACATCCCTAGGCAATCCAGATTCCACGGCAAACTACGCCACCGCCAAGAAACCTCAACGGAATGGGATGGACCCCGGTGTCCTTTCTCCTACCTAGGAACTAGCGCGCCTGTGGGAGAAATCCCAAAGGACAAAAAGAGGAAGGGCAAAAGGGAGGAGTGGGGAGGAGGAGGAGGAAAGGAAAAAGGGGAGGATGGGGAGGATGGGATAGGGGAGGGGAGATTGGGGGGTAATTAGGTTCGGTCTGAGGAAGAAGACCGAAGCTAAATCGTAAATATATTGCTTTATTTTATTTGACTTAGTTACGTTGTTAGGTAGGATGTAACATATTATTATGTGCTCATAGTTTAAGTCTTGATTGTCTAACTACTGTATTTATCGCTTGTGGCTCGTTACTCTGCCGGCTTCTCATTGTTGCTAGGCAGCAGCTGTCCACGAAGCTATCAAGTGATCAGGGGGGGGGGTTTGTTCTCACCTCGCCTGAAGTATTCAGTCTGGTCTAGACTCGCTTGGTGGTTGGACGTATTCCTGACAAGTGCCTAACTCTCCCTTATTGGCCCATTGGCCCTTATTGGAAGATCGTCTGTCTCATTATTGTTGTAGGTTCTGGAGAGACTGTTCACAGAACATTGTATAGACTTAGTGATTTTCAACGTTGTACTGAGGTTGTGTGTCGCTTAGACACTCTGAGCAACTCAGGTCCTGAGCTGTAGCTTCTGACCTAATTTGTACTGGTATCTGTGTACTGTCACAGTCGGGTATTTTTTTTTTGCTGAACTTAGATTCAGTAGTATGGGAGTTTTGTGACTTTTGTGGAGGATCTGCTGATGGTCCCTACTTAGTGTCATTATATTATCTCCTTGTTTCTGATTCTGTGTCACAGTTGCTTGTTATATTGCTATTGGGCTTAGCATTCTTTTTATTGTTCAAGCAGACTGTTCTGATTGCCAGTTGGTCAAGAAGTTAGTTTATTTGAGGACTTTGTCAGTCACTTGTTTAAGTCTAGTCGAGTCGTGAGACATAGCGAACTACTTAGAGCACTTACACACATACACACAAACTTACTTGTACATATTTGTATATTGTATTATTAAATGTTAATGTACTAGACGGTACTTAAGACTTATAAATGTGACATGTGCTTAAAGCACAATAATACTGTACACGAGAGAAGTGATTAATATTATTTTGACTATTGTGATTAATTTAATTTAATTTAATTTGATATATGCCTAGACAACTTAATGATTAATAAATTTATTAAACTTTAATTTCTCTAGTTAGTAGCCTACCAGTTGTAATCCTGAAGCACTAATAATTCTTGTTGAATTCTAATGGATAATTGGACAAGGATACTGACTAATTGTTACGAAAACCCAGTAACAGGCTGGATGCTAGAAGGGCAGTCCTTTCTAGTATTCACTGGAGATCTCTAAGCTTTTAGAATTGCATTTTTTGTAACAAATGGGGGCCTGTCAGGGAGGCTCTTGATCCAAGGTGTTGGAGAAATTGTCCAGTTTGACATACTAGTAACTCTATGATCAAACACTTTGAGTACTTTCCTAATCTGAAGACTTTGAGTTTAGTCTTGTACAACATACCAGGTGGATGTATGTACCTGACTGAGTCTCTTGATCCAAGGAGATGGAAATACTGTTTATGAGCTCTAGCTCTAAGACAACCAACACTAAAAGTCCTATTAGGATTATAGTTTCCCATAATCACTCTCTTGTAGTACACTTGTTTTCGTGATGTATGCCACAGTGAAACAGTTAATTGATACCCTGACTTTGTCTGAGTTGAGTACATTAAAACTTCAGACGTGTTGGCGAGTAGCCAAATATCTCGGTGTGACGTATAACAGGAATTACACTGCAGAAACTGTCAGAGCGTTAATTAAAGATATATTGTTTCCTGCTCATACAGAGATGTCTGATTATGATTCAGATTCAGAAAGCCTAGTGCCACAATTAGGAAGTACTGTATAACTCTATTTGATGACGTAGAAGAAAGAGCAACTATGGCAGAAGTGTCTGAGCCTAGTGAACCTCCGCTCACACCTTCCTGCCTCACTCATACAATAGTACAGAGTGTAGCTGGTAGGATGACTCAGCCTCATACTAGTACCGTGTATACTACACCTGTATCTACTTATCCTAGACCAGATCTAGACTCTCTAGAGACGCCTGGACGAGGTGTCCGATCTAAGGACCGTCCAGACCACGTTAGATTCCTTACTCTTCCATTACCCACTGGTCCTCTCTCTCAGGAACAGTTTGAGAGGTTGGAATGCCTCACTATGTTGCAGACTGCACAAATAGAGGCACGGAGGAAACTGAACGAAGAAGATTTCCAGAGAGAAAATGTTCGTCTGGGAAGACAACAGACTGATAGATCACAGGACACATTTAATGTGCAGAAAGCTGCATCCATGGTTCCTAAGTTTTTTGAAAGTGACTTAGACACCTATTTTGATGTGTTTGAGAACCAGGTATGTGCTATGAACTGGCCACGTAAGCACTGGGCTACCTTGTTGCACACAGCTTTGACAGGAAGAGCTCAAACTTGTACTGCTACTTTACCATTTGCCAAGTACATTAGTTATGACGCTGTCAAACAAACTATTCTAGAGGCATATAACTTGTTACCTGTAAGTTATCAAAGCGCATTTCGTATGTTACAACGACGACAAGATCAAACTTGTGTAGAGTTTGCTCGTGAGAAAAAAGTTGCATTTGAGAGGTGGTGTAGGTCTGCCAAGTGCAACAACTATGACAGCCTTGTTCAGTTATTACTACATGAAGAGTTTAACAACTGTATGTCTGCGGACATACAAGAATATCTGATCGATCATACTACCTCGGATATTCTGGAAACTGCAGCATTAGCAGACAATTACGAGATTTCTCACAAACTTGTACATACTAAAACACAGAGAAACAAGGTAACTAAAAATTGTCCTAGAAGTTGGCAACCTAAATCAACTGCTCATTGCCGGCCTGATGTATCTGCTACTGTAGCTTCTCGTACCTTTACCAGGAAAACTCACAATCCTGAATCTCTCTCTGTGGCTAGACAGAAATCTGATATCGAGAAGAAGAAAGTTAAATGTACCTATTGTAACAGAAAAGGACATGCTAGAGAGTATTGCTATAAGTTAGAAAGAGATACGAGGAGCAGTCGTGCGGCTGGCGTCCCCACTCAAGTCGTATCCTCTTCCGAGCAACAAAGGCACCAAAATCCTAGTAATACCTCTGATCCTACTGTTTTAGATAATATTACTCAGGACAGATGACTAGTGTCAGAAAGTGTATCTGACGAAAAGATTCGTTCAGCGATGAGTCCTTATTTTTCGAGAGGTAAAGTAGGATTTGACAAATCACATCTAACTGAGATAATTGCTTTCAGAGACACTGGCAGTTATCTCACATTATTAAGAGAAGATGTACTGCCCATAACTGACGATAGCTATTGCAAGATAGATGTATTGTTAGAAGCCTATGGAGGGGCTGTTATAAAAGTACCTCTGCACAAAGTTTATATTGAAACAAGCTATTATACTGGTTATATTTCAGTGGGTATATCCAGTGGTGTATTTCCCATCAGGTCAGTGGACTTGTCGATAGGGAACGATATCTTTCATGCTGGTATATGTAAAGAACCACTTGTGATTGATAATAACACTGATGATAATTATGCCATTGAAGCTTGTAGAGAGAAGCCTATTTTATTTCCTCTCAGTGCAATTACTAGAGCTATGTCAAAGATACAACAACCATCCTTGTCTCCTGTTGAGTTAGTGGATGACAATGATTTGGGCTTGAATATGTTGTTCAGTGACGCTCTGCGCCCAGGGTCATTAACACTGACTCCCCCCTGTCAGCGACTTAGTCAGGACACAACTGACGATAAATTTCTAACTCATGATGATTTAATCAAGGATCAGTTTGTTGATCAGTCACTGGAAAGACTTAGAGATATAGCAGTTACTGAGAGTGAAGCAAAGGATCTCGATAATTGTTACTATTATAGTAACGGTGAACTGATGGAGAAAAATACATGTAAGTTGTCAGCTGATAGTGTTTCCACCACAGTCAAGCATCTCGTAGTGTTACCAGTTACACTTCGTGAACAAGCCATTGATTTTGCTCACAATAGTCCCATAGGAGGACATTTGGGTGTCAAGAAGACACTCGGTAAACTGGCAAAACATTTTACTTGGCCTAAAATGAAGGAAACAGTAGCTGATCATGTGCGACGTTGCCACGTGTGTCAAGTGACAGGCAAGCCAGCACACACACCTCCACCTACACCTCTCACTATGTTCACTAGTAGCAAAGTTCAGTTCATCTGGACTAGTGATTGTTCAGATTTGTTCAAAATGTTGAAGCATCTGCTTTCCTCTGTTCTTGTGAAGAGTCCTAATTTCAATCTTCCCTTTTTACATATAGATGCGAGTTGTTATGCAGTGGGCGCTGTGCTGCTCCAACAGTCAACATCCACTGATATTCTCCATCCTATATGTTACTATTCATCTAAACTTAAACGACACCAGAAAAATTATGCCACTATTGAGAAAGAGGCTCTAGCTCTTGTGGTGTCCTTTGAACATTTTGACGTGTATTTGGGCACTCCCCCATTTAAAATTAACATAATTTTATGCCCAAATACCTTTTGTTACTTGCTATGTCAAATTCAGTAGAGTAACTTAATCCCTCCAGCCCATATTAACTATGTATGCTCATGTCATGTCTAATTATGTTATTTATATATTCACAGTAGTGATGATATGTGTGTGAGGAGGAGACAGAAGCTGAGTGTCGAGTGGATAGTGTGGTGTGGGCGATGTACTGCGTGACGGAACACTGTCCTGCCGCAGACCCCCCCCTCACTACACACCTTAAGCTGTTTCATACTCAGATGTCCATACTGCATAGCATTCCACAACCACTACTTTAGAGTGGAATGCTGTCTCCTGTCTATCACACAAGACTATCGTGTATATGCAGTCTCCACTACTATGATCGAGCCTCAATGTGTCATGCTTGTCTACGTTATCCTGTCTCTACACTGATGTACATAACCATGAGTATGCAGAGATATGATACTGTGTACTGCCCTAGTACTAGGGGCATATCTTAGTGATATAGACACTGCAAAATTATAGAAGTGCTTGGCACAAGATTGACTCTTAATTTTTTTTATTATTAAAGTGACATGAGTAATCAGTAATAATGTGAAAGACATTAATGCAACTCCTAGTGCGACCGTTTGTCGTGTTGGGGGAGGGGGTTGCAACCCCTGAATGGGTTACAATATATATTACATGTATATTACCTTTTCATATAATTTTATATTGCTTATATTTGCGATAATAGCTAAATCATAAATATATTGCTTTATATTATTATTTGACTTAGTTATGTTGTTAAGTAGGATGTAACATATTATTATGTGCTCATAGTTTAAGTCTTGATTGTCTAACTACTGTATTTATTGCTTGTGGCTTGTTACTCTGCCGGCTTCTCATTGTTGCTAGGCAGTAACTGTCCACGGAGTTATCACATGATCGGGGGGGGGGGTTTGTTCTCACCTCGCCTGAAGTATTCAGTCTGGTCTAGACTCGCTTGGTGGTTGGACGTATTCCTGACAAGTGCCTAACTCTCCCTTATTGACCCTTGTTGGAAGATCATCTGTCTCATTATTATTGTAGGTTCTGGAGAGACTGTTCACAGAACATTGTACAGACTTAGTGATTTTCGACGTTGTACTGAGGTTGTGAGTCGCTTAGACACTCTGAGCAACTCAGGTCCTGAGCTGTAGCTTCTGACCTAATTTGTACTGGTATCTGTGTACTGTCACAGTCAGGTATTTTTTTATGCTGAACTTAGATTCAGTAGTATGGGAGTTTTGTGACTTTTGTGGAGGATCTGCTGATGGTCCCTACTTAGTGTCGTTATATTATCTCCTTGTTTCTGATTCTGTGTCGCAGTTGCTTGTTATATTGCTATTTGGCTTAGCATTCTTTTTATTGTTCAAGCAGACTGTTCTGATTGCCAGTTGGTCAAGAAGTTAGTTTATTTGAGGACTTTGTCAGTCACTTGTTTAAGTCTAGTCGAGTCATGAGACATAGTGAACTACTTAGAGCACTTACACACATACACACAAACTTACTTGTACATATTTGTATATTGTATTATTAAATGTTAATGTACCAGACGGTACTTAAGACTTATAAATGTGACATGTGCTTTCAGCACAATAATACTGTACACGAGAGAAGTGATTAATATTATTTTGATTATTGTGATTAATTTAATTTAATTTAATTTGATATACGCCTAGACAACTTAATGATAAATAAATTTATTAAATTTTAATTTCTCTAGTTAGTAGCCTACCAGTTGTAATCCTGAAGCACTAATAATTCTTGTTGAATTCTAATGGATAATTGGACAAGGATACTGACTAATTGTTACAAAAACCCAATAACAGGCTGGAGGCTAGAAGGGCAGTCCTTTCTAGTATTCACTGGAGATCTCTAAGCTTTTAGAATCTCATTTTTTGTAACACTAGTGACCCATGCCTTACTGTTTGCCCTCCACAGCACACACAAATTAGCCTTGAGGACATTGTTTTTCCTGAACACTCTGGGAGTTTCAGAGTGATACACTAATAAAGGCTTCACTTTGCAATCACCACTAGCATTAGCACACATCAACAGAGTAACCCTGTCTTTCATAGGCTTATGTCCTGGGAGTGCCTTTTCCTCCTGAGTAATGTAGGTCCTGCTTAGCATTTTCTTCCAAAACAGGCCTGTTTCATCACAATTAAACACTTGTTCAGGTTTCAGTCCTTCACTGTGTATGTACTCCTTGAATTCATGCACATATTTTTCAGCCACTTTGTGGTCCGAACTGGCAGCCTCACCATGCCTTATCACACTATGTATGCCACTATGATTCTTAAATCTCTCAAACCAACCTTGCTGGCCTTAAATTCACTCACATCACCACTAGTTGCAGGCATTTTTTTAATTAAATCGTCATGCAACTTCCTAGCCTTTTCACATATGATTGCTTGAGAGATGCTATCTCCTGCTATCTGTTTTTCATTTATCCACACTAATAACAGTCTCTCAACATCTTATATCACTTGTGATCTCAGTTTCGAAAACATAGTTGCACCTTTGGCAAGAACAGCTTCCTTGATTGCCGTTTTCTTGGCCACAATAGTAGATAAGATAAGATAAGATAAGATTTCGTTCGGATTTTTAACCCCGGAGGGTTAGCCACCCAGGATAACCCAAGAAAGTCAGTGCGTCATCGAGGACTGTCTAACTTATTTCCATTGGGGTCCTTAATCTTGTCCCCCAGGATGCGACCCACACCAGTCGACTAACACCCAGGTACCTATTTGCTGCTAGGTGAACAGGACAACAGGGGTAAGGAAACGTGTCGAAAGTTTCCACCCGCCGGGAATCGAACCCGGGCCCTCCGTGTGTGAACCGGGAGCTTTAGCCACCAGGCCACCGGGCCTGGTTGATTGGGGTTTTGTGTACAACCTGGCCAGCTCGGAGACATGCACTCCACTTTCATACTTAGCAATGATCTCTTTCTTCATATCCATAGTGATTCTCACCCTTTTTGCTGTAGGGTTGGCACTAGATGCTTTCTTGGGGCCCATGGTGACTTATTTTGCAGGTGCAATCACTAAAAATGCTGTGATAATATGAAATGTTCCGACTGTATGTTTGCATGCGACCGCGGTGGCTGGCTTGTAAACACTGGCACCCACAGGACAAGTGAGGCGCGCTCAGGCCACATGTGGACGCGTCTCGAACGGAACAAATCGCGTTGGTCGAGTTTTTTATCGCTAGTCGAGGCAAAATTTTTGCTTTAAAATGTATCGCTAGTCGGATTTAAAGTTATATGATGCCATCGTTGGTCGAGGGACCACTGTATATATATATATATATATATATATATATATATATATATATATATATATATATATATATATATATATATATATATATATATACACACACACACATGTATATATGCAATACGATCACAGTAAACAGGTGATTTCAGAATATGCAAAACAACCACTGTGAAAGAATAGTGATATTCCAAGCGCTTTCGTGACTACTCACATTATCAAGGAACTATATGTAGTTCCTTGATAATGTGAGAAGTCACGAAAGCGCTTAGAATTTCACTATTCTTTCACAGTGGTTGTTTTGCACATGTATATATATACATATATGTATATATATATATATATATGCAATAAGATCACAGTAAACAGGTGATTTCAGAATATGCAAAACAACCACTCTGAAAAAATAGAGAAATTCCAAGCGCTTTCATGACTACTCACTACTACTCGTGAGTAGTCACGAAAGCGCTTGGAATTTCTAAATTTTTTCAGAGTGGTTGTTTTGCATATATATATATATATATATATATATATATATATATATATATATATATATATACATTTTTTTTTTTTCAACAAACCGGCCATATCCCACCGAGGCAGGGTGGCCCAAAAAGAAAAACAAAAGTTTCTCTTTTTAAATTTAGTAATTTGTACAGGAGAAGGGGTTACTAGCCCCTTGATTCCGGCATTTTAGTAGCCTCTTACGACATGCATGGCTTAGGGAGGAAGAATTCCGTTTCACTTCCCCATGGAGAATATACAGTGGACTCCTGCATAACGTTGGCATCGCATAGTGTTAAATCCGCACAGCAATACATTTTATCGGTAAAATTTTGCCTCGCATAGTGCTAAAAAATTCGCTCAACGCGATTCGTCCGAGACACGTCCATGCGGCCTGAGCCAGCCTCACTTGTTCTGCCAGTGGCATTGTTTACAAGCCAGCCTCTGCAGTAACATTCAAGCATACAATCGGAACATTTCGTATTATTACAGCCTTTTTATAGTGATTTCACCTGAAAAATAAGTGACAATGGGCCCCAAGCAAGCTTCTAGTGCCAACCCTACAGGAATAAGGGTGAGAATTACTATGGAGATGAAGAAAGAGATCATTGCTAAGTATGAAAGTGGAGTGCGTGTCTCCGAGCTGGCCAGGTTGTATAGTAAACCACAATCAACCATCGCTTCTATTGTGTCCAAGAGAACGGCAATCAAGGAAGCTTTTGAAAAAGAGATCGCAAGTGATAGAAGATGTTGAGAGACTGTTATTGGTGTGGATAAACGAAAAACAGATAGCAGGAAATAGCATCTCTCAAGCGATCATAAGTGAAAAGGCTAGGATGTTGCACGAGGATTTAATTAGAAAAATGCCTGCAACTAGTGGTGATGCGAGTGAATTTAAGGCCAGCAAAGGTTGGTTTGAGAGATTTAAGAGGTGTAGTGGCATACATAGTGTGATAAGGCATGGTGAGGCTGCCAGTTCGGACCAAAAAGCAGCTGAAAAATATGTGCATGAATTCAAGGAGTACATAGACAGTGAAGGACTGAAACCTGAACAAGTGTTTAATTGTGACAAAACAGGCCTGTTTTGGAAGAAAATGCTAAGCAGGACCTACATTACTCAGGAGGAAAAGGCACTCCCAGGACATAAGCCTATGAAAGACAGGCTTACTCTTCTCATGTGTCCCAATGCTAGTGGTGATTGCAAAGTGAAGCCTTTATTAGTGTATCACTCTGAAACTCCCAGAGCGTTCAGGCAAAAGGATATCCTCAAGGCTAATTTGTGTGTGCTGTGGAGGGCAAACAATAAGGCATGGGTCACTAGGGACTTTTTCTATGACTGGTTACACCAAACATTTGCCCCCACTGTGAAAAATTACCTAACTGAAAAGAAATTAGACCTTAAGTGCCTCCTGGTGTTAGACAATGCCCCTGGTCATCCTACAGACTTGGCAGAGCGACTTTGTGGGGACATGAGCTTCATTAAGGTGAAGTTTTTGCCTCCTAATACCACTCCTCTCCTGCAGCCCATGGACCAGCAGGTTATTGCAAACTTCAAAAAACTGTACACAAAAGCTATGTTTGAAAGGTGCTTTGTAGTGACCTCAGAAACTCAATTGACTCTAAGAGAGTTTTGGAAAGAGCACTTTAATATCCTCAACTGTGCAAACCTTATAGGTAAGGCTTGGGAGGGAGTGACTAAGAGGACCTTGAACTCTGCTTGGAAGAAACTGTGGCCAGAATGTGTAGACCAAAGGGATTTTGAAGGATTTGAGGCTAACCCTGAGAATCCTATGCCAGTTGAGGAATCAATTGTGGCATTGGGGAAGTCCTTGAGGTTGGAGGTTAGTGGGTAGGATGTGGAAGAGTTGGTGGAGGAGGACAATGAAGAACTAACCACTGATGAGCTGCTAGATCAACTTTAACAGTAAGAGGCCACACCTGAGGAAATTGCTTCAGAGGAGGGGAGAGAGAAATTGAAGAAGTTGCCTACTTCAAAGATTAAGGAAATCTGTGCAAAGTGGCTTGAAGTGCAAACCTTCATGGATGAAAATCACCCTCAAACAGCTATTGCAAGCCGTGCTGGTGACTGTTACACTGACACTGTTGTGAAACACTTTAGGAAAGTCATAAAGGAACGAGAGGTACAGGCCACTATGGACAGATATGTTGTGCGACAGAAGTCCAGTGACTCTGAAGCTGGTCCTAGTGGCATTAAAAGAAGAAGGGAAGCAACCCCAGAAAAAGACTTGAAACCTTAAGTCCTAATGGAAGGGGATTCCCCTTCTAAACACTAAAACCATCCAGTCTCCCCTCCTCCCATCCCATCAATCATCACCACATCTTCAATAAAGGTAAGTGTCATGTAACTGTGCATGTTTTCTTAAGTTTGTGTGTATTAAAATTAATATTTCATGTGGTAAAATTTTTTTTTTTTCATACTTTTGGGTGTCTTGCACGGATTAATTTGATTTCCATTATTTCTTATGGGGAAAATTAATTCGCATAACGATAATTTCTCATAACATTGATCTCTCAGAAACGGATTAATAACGTTATGCGGGGTTCCACTGTATATATATATATATATATACATATTCTTCTTTCAACAAACCGGCCATATCCCACCGAGGCAGGGTGGCCCAAAAAGAAAAACAAAAGTTTCTTTTTTAAATTTAGTAATTTATACAGGAGAAGGGGCATTTTAGTCGCCTCTTACAACATGCATGGCTTACGGAGGAAGAATTCTGTTGCACTTCCCCATGGAGGTAACAGGAAATAAACAAGAACAAGAACTAGAAAGAAAATGGAAGAAAACCCAGAGGGGTATGTGTATATATATGCTTGTACATGTATGTGTAGTGTGACCTAAGTGTAAGTAGAAGTAGCAAGACGTACCTGAAATCTTGCAAGTTTATGAGACAGAAAAAAGGACACCAGCAATCCTACCATCATGTAAAACAATTACAGGCTTTTGTTTTACACTCACTTGGCAGGGCGGTAGTACCTCCCTGGGCGGTTGCTGTCTACCAACCTACTACCTACATATATAGAGTAGGGGAGTTAGTAGATGGGGAGAGGGAGGTATTAGGTAGATGGCGAGAATATTTTGAGGAACTTTTAAATGTTGAGGAAGAAAGGGAGGTGGTAATTTCATGCACTGGTCAGGGAGGTATACCATCTTTTAGGAGTGAAGAAGAGCAGAATGTAAGTGTGGGGGAGGTACGTGAGGCATTACGTAGAATGAAAGGGGGTAAAGCAGCTGGAACTGATGGGATCATGACAGAAATGTTAAAAGCAGGGGGGGATATAGTGTTGGAGTGGTTGGTACTTTTGTTTAATAAATGTATGAAAGAGGGGAAGGTACCTAGGGATTGGCGGAGAGCATGTATAGTCCCTTTATATAAAGGGAAAGGGGACAAAAGAGATTGTAAAAATTATAGAGGAATAAGTTTATTGAGTATACCAGGAAAAGTGTATGGTAGGGTTATAATTGAAAGAATTAGAGCTAAGACAGAATGTAGGATTGCGGATGAGCAAGGAGGTTTCAGAGTGGGTAAGGGATGTGTAGATCAAGTGTTTACATTGAAGCATATATGTGAACAGTATTTAGATAAAAGTAGGGAAGTTTTTATTGCATTTATGGATTTAGAAAAGGCATATGATAGAGTGGATAGGGGAGCAATGTGGCAGATGTTTCAAGTATATGGAATAGGTGGTAAGTTACTAAATGCTGTAAAGAGTTTTTATGAGGATAGTGAGGCTCAGGTTAGGGTGTGTAGAAGAGAGGGAGACTACTTCCCGGTAAAAGTAGGCCTTAGACAGGGATGTGTAATGTCACCATGGTTGTTTAATATATTTATAGATGGGGTTGTAAAAGAAGTAAATGCTAGGGTGTTCGGGAGAGGGGTGGGATTAAATTATGGGGAATCAAATTCAAAATGGGAATTAACACAGTTACTTTTTGCTGATGATACTGTGCTTATGGGAGATTCTAAAGAAAAATTGCAAAGGTTAGTGGATGAGTTTGGGAATGTGTGTAAAGGTAGAAAGTTGAAAGTGAACATAGAAAAGAGTAAGGTGATGAGGGTATCAAATGATTTAGATAAAGAAAAATTGGATATCAAATTGGGGAGGAGGAGTATGGAAGAAGTAAATGTTTTCAGATACTTGGGAGTTGACGTGTCGGCGGATGGATTTATGAAGGATGAGGTTAATCATAGAATTGATGAGGGAAAAAAGGTGAGTGGTGCATTGAGGTATATGTGGAGTCAAAAAACGTTATCTATGGAGGCAAAGAAGGGAATGTATGAAAGTATAGTAGTACCAACACTCTTATATGGGTGTGAAGCTTGGGTGGTAAATGCAGCAGCGAGGAGACGGTTGGAGGCAGTAGAGATGTCCTGTCTAAGGGCAATGTGTGGTGTAAATATTATGCAGAAAATTCAGAGTGTGGAAATTAGGAAAAGGTGTAGAGTTAATAAAAGTATTAGTCAGAGGGCAGAAGAGGGGTTGTTGAGGTGGTTTGGTCATTTAGAGAGAATGGATCAAAGTAGAATGACATGGAAAGCATATAAATCTAGAGGGGAAGGAAGGCGAGGTAGGGGTCATCCTCGAAAGGGTTGGAGAGAGGGGGTAAAGGAGGTTTTGTGGGCAAGGGGCTTGGACTTCCAGCAAGCGTGCGTGAGCATGTTAGATAGGAGTAAATGGAGATGAATGGTACTTGGGACCTGACGATCTGTTGGAGTGTGAGCAGGGTAATATTTAGTGAAGGGATTCAGGGAAACCGGTTATTTTCATATAGTCGGACTTGAGTCCTGGAAATGGGAAGTACAATGCCTGCACTTTAAAGGAGGGGTTTGGGATATTGGCAGACTTCACAATGAGGCAGCCATTAATAACTTCACAACAGCAGTAACAAACATTGACTGGCACACTGAGCTAGAAATCTATACAGATATTGACGAATGTTTTAATAATTTTCTAAAAAAGACCCAATACCTCTATAACAAGCACTGCCCTAAAAAAAACTAAACAGATGACAGCTAAGAGACTGAACAGTCCCTGGCTAACACCCAGCATTCTCAAATCCATAAATACAAAACACCGATATGAAAAGCAGTACAGAATGGGTCACATAACCAGAGACCAAACAAAACGTTACTCGTCAATCCTAACCAGCCTGATAAGAAGGGCAAAAAAATTGTATTATGAGAACAGATTATCCAACTTACGAGGTGATATAAAAAAGACCTGGAAGACCCTATCAGAAATTCTGGGAACAAAAAAGATATCATGAAATAGCGAAATAAAATTAGCAAAATCAGATGAACCCCAACTCCCACCAACAGAAACAGCAAACAGACTCAATGATTTCTCCACTATAGGACAAAACCTTGCCAATAAAATCCCAAGCTCAGATACCCCACCAAATGACTACCTCACTGGCAACTACGCGAACACACTGTTCCTAGCTCCGACTAACCCATACGAAGTCTCCATTATTATCAACGCACTAAAAAACAAGGCAGATTTAAATACCTTACCACTCTTTATATACAAAAAAGTGTCACAAGTACTATCACCAATCATTGCAACACTCTTAAACAAATCCATTGAATCCTCCACCTTCCCTACAGCTCTCAAAATAGCAAGGGTCACCCCGATCCATAAAGGAGGAGACCAAACAGAGTTGAATAACTATAGGCCAATATCCAATTTACACCCTCTCTCAAAAATCTTCGAAAAATTAATTCATAAACGAATCTACTCCTACCTCATCTCCCAAAACATTCTCAACCCCTGCCAATTTGGATTCAGGCCTAATAAAAATACTAATGATGCTATTATACACATGCTAGAACATATATACACTGCAATAGAGAAAAAAGAAGTCCCACTGGGGATCTTCATTGACTTACGTAAAGCTTTTGATACAGTTGACCATGACTTGCTCCACGTAAAATTGTCACACTATGGTATTAGAGGGCACTCCCTCAACTACCTCAAGTCATACCTCAGCAACAGAAGCCAATATGTGTACGCAAATGGGGCAAGCTCTTCCGCTCAACCAATTACAGTTGGTGTCCCACAGGGAAGTGTCCTTGGCCCTCTTCTCTTTCTCCTATACATAAATGACCTACCAAATGCTTCGCAATTACTCAAACCCACACTTTTTGCAGATGACACTACATATGTCTTCTCTCACCCGAGCCCAGTCACGCTAGCCAATACTGTAAACACCGAATTACAGAAAATATCTACCTGGATGAGGACTAACAAACTTACACTAAACATTGACAAAACCTACTTCATTCAGTTTGGTAACAGAGCTACAGATGTACCTCTTAACATAACGATAAACAGATCACCTATCACAAAGCTAACAGAGGGAAAATTCTTAGGAATCCACCTTGATAATAGACTCAAATTTCATACACATATACAACAAATTTCTAAGAAAATTTCCAAGACTGTAGGCATACTATCGAAGATACGGTACTATGTTCCACAGTCAGCCCTCCTGGCCCTTTATCACTCTCTTATTTACCCCTATCTCACCTATGGAATTTGTGCATGGGGCTCAACAACAATTAACCATCTCAGACCACTAATTACCCAACAAAAGGCTGCAGTTAGAATGATAACAAATTCTCACTACAGGCAGCACACTCCACCAATATTCAAAACACTCAACCTACTCACCATACAAAACATCCATACTTATTACTGCACCTATTACATACATAGAACACTTAACTCTGATATTAACCCTCCCCTTAAACATCTCCTTGCCAACCTCAACAGAACACATGACCATAACACAAGGCACAGATCACTCTTTGATGTTCCTCGTGTCCATCTCACGCTATGCAAAAACTCAATGCACATAAAAAGTCCTAAAATCTGGAATTCATTACCTGTAAATATATAAGAAACACTACCTGTTTATAAATTCAAGTCTCTTCTCAAAGATCACTTACTCACTCAAAACCAAATAAATACTGAATAACTGAACCTTATAAATTGTATATCCTAAATGTTACTCACAATTATGTCACACAAATGTTAAACCTAGGACCCAATCTAACTTTGTTATTTTTTTAAATACACTACCTAACAGAATACTCCATTCGACTGAATGTACAGCAATGCATGCAACCATATGACCTGTCTTTGTAATACTCATTTGTGCTTTATAGTTATCTGTTTACAATAACGTTTTATCACTGATTTCATCATTGCTTAGTTAATCTTAAGTTAATTTTAAGCCAGCCCGTAATGCTATGCATATAAGTGGCTTTGGCATGCTGCTCTTACCTGTATTTTTTTGTACCTCTGTATGTATGCTAAAATTACTAAATATGCTTCTAAACTGTTGTATTCTGAGCACCTCTGCAAAAACAGTGATTATGTGGCCTCTGGGCTCTGTGGGCTCTGGTGGCCTGGTGGTTAACGCTCTCGCTTCACACGGTGAGGGCCTGGGTTCGATTCCCAGCCAGAGTAGAAACATTGGACGTGTTTCTTTCCACCTGTTGTCTATGTTCCCCATCAGTAAAATGGGTACCTGGGTGTTAGTCGACTGGTGTGGGTCGCATCCTGGGACACTGACCTAAGGAGGCCTGGTCACAGACCGGGCCGCGGGGGCGTTGACCCCCGGAACTCTCTCCAGATAAACTCCAGATAATGTGTGAGTGTGGTGAAAGTGTTGAATGATGATGAAAGCATTTTCTTTTTAGGGATTTTCTTTCTTTTTTGGGTCACCCTGCCTCGGTGGGAGACGGCCAACTTGTTAAAAAAAAAAATATATATAAATGCAATTGCAAATAGTATATCTCTTGCCAACTCAGGGCTATGCAGTTATATTTTCTTATACCTGTGTGGCCCTGATGGGTAAGTGTTAAGCCCTTTTAAATGAAATTATTTTCATTTATTTCCAACCCCTCCCACTCATGTACTTATCCAACACACACACATATTAAAATGCACCAAAGTGGTTGGGCCACTTACCTTTATTATCCCACCTCTCCTCCCCCACCCACCTTTTTCCCGTATTTCTATCTTTACCCATCCTTCTTCCTTTCCCATCTTACCAAAGCTCTGGTCATACAAGTTCAAGTTCTTCACAAAATATTACCCCACTCACACTCCTACAGCTCATCAAGTCCCAGAAACCATTCATTTCTACACACTCCTATCTAAGATCCTCACACATGCCTGCTGTATGCTCAAGCCCCTTGCACACAAAACCTCCTTTACTACTTCCCTCCCTCCCACTTGGTCTACACATCCTCAACCCATTCTAAAACATTTCTCCAGCCATTGGCTTCTCCAGTCCAATGCAGAGAAATGTGGAAGGTAAGGAGTTTGAGGTAATCAGTCCCTCAACCTGGAGTCGATGTGCAATTTTATCCTTGTTCATCTACGATCCTGCTCTCTGTCTTACCTTTAATTCTTTCAATACTAACCCTACCATATGCTTTACCTAGTATACTCAGTTTTAACATTTCTGCCATGATCCTATCAGTTCCAGCTGCTTTAACCCCCTTTCATTCTACCCAATGCCTCATGCACCTCCCCCACGCTCACATCAGGCTCTTCTTCACTCCTGAAAGATGTTATACCTCCCAGCCAATGCATGAAATCACTGCCTCCCTCTTCACCAACATTTAACAATTCCTCAAAATATTCCTTCCAGCTTCCCAATACCTCCAATTCCCCTATTCTGGTTTTAACTGTCAAATCCATTTGTTTCCTGGGCTTTCTCAGCCTATTCATATCGCTCCAAAACATTTTCTTATTCTCAGCAAAATTTGTTGACAGCACCTCACCCACTCGATCATTTGCTGTTCTTTTACACTCCCTTGCCACTCTCTTTTACTCTCCATATACAGTAGGGCTCCACTTATATGGCAGGTTAGGTTGCAGGCTACTGCTGTAAAGCAGAAATCGACATAAAGTGCAACACCTCTTTTTTCCACTTTTTTACACTAACATATATTAAATTAGTAAGTTAGTTTATTCAGATATACACAAATGCAGTTACATAGATTATCATACATAGCAGCATATGTGCAAAGTACCTAGGATAACCCAAAAAAGTCAGACAGTGTGACTTATTTCCATTGGTGTTAGCAGTAGAACTAGGCATTAACCCTTTGAGGGTTTCGGTCATACTAGTACGGCTTACGACCCAGGGTTTTTGACGTACTAGTACGCCTAAATTCTAGCGCCCTCAAATCTAGTGGGAGAAAGCTGGTAGGCCAACATATGAAAGAATGGGTCTATGTGGTCAGTGTGCACATTATAAAAAAAATCCTGCAGCACACAGTGCATAATGAAAAAAAAAAAAACTGACCGTTTTTTTGGAATAAAACAGTGACTTTGCACTGAATTTTCGTATGGTATTTATTGTTGTATTCTAGTTTTCTTGGTCTCATTTTATGGAATGGAAGACATATTACAGAAATTGAGATGATTTTGACTGGTTTTACAATGAAAATTACTTTGAAATTGAGCTCAAAGTAGCAGAAATGTTAGATTTTTACCAAAGTTCAAAAGTAAACAAATCATGCCAAGCGTCCAATACACGTCAACTGGTGAGTCTAATATTCTTTCTCAAGTGCACCAATATTATTTATACCATTTTTTACACTAATGTAGTAGTCTGCATAACAGTAAATCTTCTATTTTTTGTGAGAATAAAAATTCAAAGTGGAAAGCAAAAGAATGTAAAAGGGGCCTTGAGACGTGACTAATGAACAGAGGAAATGTCATTTTAGTGCCAGGAATATCTTTCTTGTTTATTCTGGACCCTATTCGGAAATTGGCATCTTTTGAAATTTGTGTGAAATTGGCAAAATTGCTAAATTCTGACCACTGTACTGGATAGTTGAAATTGATAAATGGGTGGTTTCTTGCACTCATTCGATAGAAAAAATGGAGTTCTAGCGAAATATTCAGGTTTTTTGTTGACTAGTACAGTGGAATTGGCCAAAAATGGGGCTCAAAGTGGGCAAAATCGCCGACGCGTAAACATCGCTGAGACCGCTAACTTCACAAGAGCACAATTCCATAAGTTTTCCATCAAATTTCATACTTTTGGTGTCATTATGATCGGGAAAAGATTCTCTATCTTTTCATAAGATTTTTTTTTTTAAAATTTGGCCGACCCTGAGAATGAGTCTCGGAGAGGGCCTGTCGACCCTCAAAGGGTTAAAAAACAAAAAGTAAAATACACATATAGCACACTCATTACTTACCTTAAAATATTTGTAGTCTTAATGTAGGGTCAGAGGTGAGTAAACAAAATAAAACAAATATAAGAGAGAGAGAGAGAGAGAGAGAGAGAGAGAGAGAGAGAGAGAGAGAGAGAGAGAGAGAGAGAGAGAGAGAGAGAGAGAGAGAGAGAGAGAGAGAGAGAGAGAAGAGAGAGAGAGAGAGAGAGAGAGAGAGAGAGAGAGAGAGAGAGAGAGAGAGAGAGAGAGAGAGAGAGAGAGAGAGAGAGAGAGAGAGAGAGAGAGAGAGGAGAGAGAGAGAGAGAGAGAGAGAGAGAGAGAGAGAGAGAGAGAGAGAGAGAGAGAGAGAGAGAGAGAGAGGAGAGAGAGAGGGAGAGAGAGGAGAGAGGAGAGAGAGAGAGAGAGAGAGAGAGAGAGAGAGAGAGAGAGAGAGAGAGAGAGAGAGAGAGACAGCGAGAGAGAGAGAGACAGCGAGAGAGAGATACAGAGAGAGAGATACAGAGAGACAGAGATAGAGAGAGAGAGAGGAGAGAGAGAGAGGAGAGAGAGAGAGGAGAGAGAGAGAGAGAGAGAGAGAGAGAGAGAGAGAGAGAGAGAGAGAGAGAGAGAGAGAGAGAGAGAGAGAGATGAGAGAGAGAGAGAGAGAGAGAGAGAGAGAGAGAGAGAGAGAGAGAGAGAGAGAGAGGAGAGAGAGAGAGAGAGAGAGAGAGAGAGAGGAGAGAGAGAGAGAGAGAGGAGAGAGAGAGAGAGAGAGAGAGAGAGAGAGAGAGAGAGAGAGAGAGAGAGAGAGAGAGAGAGAGAGAGAGAGAGAGAGAGAGAGAGAGAGAGAGAGAGAGAGAGAAAGAAAGAGAGAGAGGAGAGAGAGAGAAGAGAGAGAGGAGAAGAGAGAGAGGAGAGAGAGAGAGAGGAGAGAGAGAGAGAGAGAGAGAGAGAGAGAGAGAGAGAGAGAGAGAGAGAGAGAGAGAGAGAGAGAGAGAGAGAGAGAGAGAGAGAGAGAGAGAGAGAGAGAGAGAGAGAGAGAGAGAGAGAGAGAGGAGAGAGAGAGAGAGAGAGAGAGAGAGATTTATTGAGAGAGAGAGAGAGAGAGAGAGAGAGAGAGAGAGAGAGAGAGAGAGAGAGAGAGAGAGAGAGAGAGAGAGAGTACATGAGAGGACACTCATGGAGTTATGTAAACAAACCAAGTGAGCGTGAGTTATGTAAAAAAAGTATACATGTCTGGTTTGTGTACAAGTTACATTGTGCACAAGTTGTCCCTACATTCATACGGTAGAATAAATAAAGAGGAACACTCCCATTGTCATGTAACACCATTTTTTAGAAGAAATGACACTCTGAGTGAAGGCATACAAAAGGAATAATTTTCTACAGTTACCCCCAGTAACACGTTTTCTCTTATGTTGGACTAGAGAAAAAGTTTTTCTTGCCATCACTAATATAAGTTGTCTGGCTCCCACATCTCATATTCATGTTTATTTATTCTACTGTGGAGTGTATTTATCATCTTTATACGTTATGTATCATGTTTATTATATAATTTTGAAAAAATACCATACATGGATTAATGAAAATGTGTATACTGTATTAACGTAATATACGACATTTAATGAGACTCAATGATTATTATTGAGTATTATTATCATTACTAATATGGCATCGCAAGACATAAGACACACTTACTGATTTTAATGTGAACCTGCATGCCAGCACAGTAAGTTTATTTAGGTACAGGTATACATAAGTATAATTATCAAGAGTATATATAAAATATGAAATAACTTTTAAAAACACTTGAAATTTTGCAGAGACGTGGTGATTACAGAACTCATGGAGAACGTAAACAGAGTGGAGTGCGGTGACCGTATTAGAAAGTCAGGTGGGGGGAGCTGTATAGTTTAAGTCATAATTTGAAATGACCGTATAAGCGGAACGCCGTAAAGCAAAACACCGTAAAGTGGGGCCCTACTGTACTCCATCTTTCTCATATCACTTCTTTGTAAAAAGCTTCTCATAAGCAAACTTTTTTCTCCCTTATCACACCCTTTACCTCATCATTCCACCAATCACTCCTTTTTCCTCCCACACCCACCCTCCTATATCCACAAACTTTTGCCCCACATTCTAGCAACTTCATTTTTAAAACTATCCCACCACTCTTCAACCCCCAAACTACCTCAACTCTCACTAGCTCACCTTTCTCCCAATAGATGCTTATATCTCACCCTAACTTCCTCCTCACTTAGTTTATAAACTTTCACCTCTTACTTGCTGATGCCATTTTTCCTTTTGCCTCATCTACTTCTTACTCTGTTGCTACAGCTAAATAATGATCTATGTTGCCTCTCTATAAACATGCACATCATGAAGTCTACCCATCAACCCTTTATCCAACATTACATAATCTATCAAACTATTTTCATTATGCCCTATATCATATCTTGTATACTTATTTATCCTTTTTCTTAAAATATGTATTATTACTAAACCTCTTTCTAAACAAAGTTCAATTAAAGGCCCCCCATTATCATTTACCCCTGGCACCCCAAACTTACTTACTATTCCCTCCACAAGTTTTTTTCCCTTTAGTACAGTGAATCCTCAGTTATCGGCCATCCCAGATATCAGCCAACTCGGTTATTGCCTGTTTTTATGGCTGAAATTTTATTCCGGTTATCGGTTGTTATTTCGCTTATCGGCCGTATTGGGCGCGTCTACCCACCACCCGCCAGCTGCTCACGCGTTCGTGAGTCAGTGTGGTTGTGTCTCTGGTCAAATGAAGAAACTTCTGCTCATTCATCAAAACATTTCACTATAATCCATTTTTTTTGTGGTTTTTGATTGAGTGCAACTGCGAAATAAGCAACCATGGGTCCAAAAAAAGTTCCTAGTAAAGTTCCTTTGGTAAAGAAAGTGAGAAACATGATGGAATTTAAGAAAGAAGTTATTGAAAAATATGAGTGTTGTGCGAGTGCTAAAACTTGCCAGGATGTCTGGAAAAATCCAAATCAACAATCACTTCCATCCTGGCAAAGAAAGTAGAAATCAAGGAAGCTAATGTTGCAAAAGGAGTAAATATTCTAACAAAACAAAGGTCACCAATAATAGAAGATATGGAGAAATTATTGTTCTTGTGGATCACTGAAAAACAATTAGCAGGAGATAGTGTTGTGGAGTCGATCATTTGTGAAAAGGCACAGCAGTTGGATGCGGACCTCGTCAAGAAAATGCCTGAAATGAGTGCTGCTGTTAGTGAATTTAGGGCCAGCAAAGGCTGGTTTGAGAGATTTAAGAAGCATAGTAGCATACACAGTGTTGTGAGGCATGGCGAGCAAGTTGACAAATTTCCGGCTGAAAAATTCGTGCATGAATTCAAGGAGTACGTATGGACACTGACTTGACCCTAAGAGAGTTCTGGAGGAATCACTTCAATATCCTGAACTGCGTAAGCCTTATAGGTAAGGCTTGGCAGGGAGTGACTTCCAGGACTTTGAACTCTGCTTGGAGAAAATTATGACCAGAATGTGTCCTCAACAAGGATTTTGAAGGATTTGGGGGCTGACCCTGAGGACCCTACTCCTGTCGTGGGATGTATTGTGTCTTTGGAGAAGTCCATGGGGTTGGAGGTGAGTGGTGAGGATGTGGAAGAGTTGGTGGAGGTCCACAGGGAAGAGCTAACCACTGAAGAGCTGCAAGACCTTCATCTGGAACAGCAACAGACCACAGATGAGGAAATTGCTTCAGAGGAGGAGGAGGAAAAGAGAGGGAAGAAGGTGCCTTCTTCAGTGATTAAGGACATTTGTGCAAAGTTGAATGAGGTGCAAACTTTTGTGGAGAAATATCAACTTGACCTAGCTGAAACAAGTAATATCTGCAACATGTTTAGTGACAAAACCTTGTCCCACTTCAGGGAAATCTTAAAGAGACGCCAGAAACAGACCTCTCTGGACAGTTTTTTTTTTGTGTGTGTGTGGCAGGTGTGCAGTAACTCTCAAGCTGGTCCTAGTGGCAGCAAAAGACAAAGAAGGGACGTAACCCCAGAGAGGGCTCTGATACCTGAAGTCCTTATGGTAGGGGGATTCTCTTTCCAAACAATGATCAGTCCTCCCCCTCTCCTCTTCCCTGTCTTCCATAAGCCAACAAGAGTCTTCAATAAAGGTATGTAATAGTGATTTAAATATTCACTTATTTATTTAGTACTCATTGTTTTGTGTATGTAAAACTATATAATTAATCTTTAAAAGTGTATTTTTTGTTAATATTTTTGATTGTCTGGAACGGATTAATTGTAATTACATACATCAATTCTTACGGGAAATATTATTTCAGCTTTCGGCCATTTCAGTTTTAGGCCGAACTTCTGGAACAGATTATGGCCCATAACTGAGGGTCCACTGTATTTAGGTCCCCCATCACATTTACTCCCTCACTTGGTTCAAAACTCCCCAAGCACTCACTCAACATCTCCCAAAATCTCTCTCTTTCCTCTACACTTCTCTCTTCTCCAGGTGAATAAACAAATAGGTACAAAATTAATGATCAATTCAAATTAAACTAAGAGACAATAATTCGTAACTCATATTATTATTATTATAATCATGGGGGAGCACTAAACCCGTAGGATTATACAGTGTCCGGAGGGAGGAATGGAAGGTATTCAGGCTCAATTCAGGAAACTGTAGCACAGATCCAATTCCCAAGATCAAGAGCCCCTCACCAGTGTCAAGGAACCTCCCTTGAGGGGTTGTAACTCATAACCTCAAGATCTAAATTACATTGTAAACATTGCTATATTCAAGGAGAGAACTGGATGTGTGGAGGCAAATCAGTATTACCAGATTGAACATTAGACAGGCAGGTAATATGACTCAATGATAAAAGTGAATTACTACACAAAATATATTCTTACAAGTACAGTACATATCAAAATGGGTATAACTTATCATTTACAAATCAAGCCTTTATATATCTTCATCAGATTCAAGATCTTCATTATGTTCACTGGGTTCTGCAATGCTCAGACAAACATCAGCAAATTCTGTAAAGATTGGCTCCATCATGGCCCTCTGAATGGCAACTTCAGCATTAGTTGCACTGTCGACTTCCTTTACCATCTCTCTTAAATGAGGATTCATCAGCAGGGTTTTAAGGGCCTGGGAGTTACCTGTATTTGTGAAAATGAATACATACATTATTTATTTTTTACACCAACTATGTGAAAATGAAAAATTAAAAATTAAAATATTTATTTACTTGCAAAGATTACAATGTGTGGTTTACATATTATAAAATATTAATTACAAAGAAGGCCACTAGCATGCCTAGGCATTTCAGGCAGACTAATCCTAATTCTTACTCTATATTGACACAGGTTACAGAGCAGTACATCAAGGTAGATGTTCCATAGAAAAATGCAAGCACAGTGATCATTATTTACAAGTTGTCTATCCAGTAGTGTACAAACATCATGATAAAAAAAAATTCCAACCAGACTTTCAAAGAGAAGGTATTATAGTGTACTTCCATTTTTTAAAACTCAAGTCTGGTAAGCCAGTTTCTCTGAATCGATTTACTAAAACAGTCACACTTCAACAGCAAATCAAATGTTAAAGACCACTCACTTCAACTTGCTCTAATTTAACAGGTTCACAAGTACATGTATCTGCTGGATGTTCAGGCCTTGACCTCTCAATACCATTTTTTTTCACATCCTTCTTCCAATCCAACCCTGTGATATACCCAAGAAGAGTTGTGCGAGTCATCCTACTCCCATAACTAGGTTTAGTGTCAGGCTTTTCTATTACTTGCCTGGTCAACCAGGCTGTTGCTGGTTGATCTGGCACTTGGCAGAGGCAGTAATTAATCACTGCAATAATTTATGAAACTTAATCACAGCAATAATGCATGAAGCAGAAGTGAACAGTCCAGTGCCAGACAAGGAACAAAGAGACAATTATTATTATAAACAAAATAAAGTGATAAACTCAGACAAAATAAGGACCCTAATTGGGGACCATCAGCAGATCCTCGCATTTACTGCAGCAATATTTCTGATATCTGTTGGTAGCAGGTTGAATAGTTGCAACCCATGGATACTGATATGATGCTCTCTCAATGTGTCCATGGTGCCCTTGCTTTTTTACTGGATTTATTTTGCACTTTTGGCAAGACAGTAAACGAATGAATGATGGTGAATGTGTTTCTTTTTTCTTGGGTCATCTCAGGTGATGGCTGGTGGAGAGAACTTGACATTGCTGGCACTTTCAACCAAGTACTGCACCAGGGACCCATGGCAAAATTGCAAGTACTAAAAGTCTCTGGCTCTGCACTACACCTCCTTAGTGATTACCTTCAAGAAAGATGACTAAGAGTAGTTCTCAGTGGAACAGACTCATCAAGAAACTCAATCAGTGCCAGTGTTCCACAGGGAGGCATGCTTAGCCTATTGTTATGGAGTGTTTACATCAATGATCTTCATCTCATCCCAGAATTTCATGCACATGCAAATGACTGTACTTTGACATTTACTTATCCAAGAAAGAAAATGCCAGTTGCTCTCAGTTACATTAATCAGCATAACCCTGTAACTTGTGTGAAGAAGAGAGGAGAAAGAGAAGAGGGAGGGAGGGGAAGAGAGAAGAAGAGGGGGGAGAGAGAGGGGGGAGAGAGAAAGAGGAGGAGAGGAGGGAGGGACTGGGGGAGGGAGGGATTGGGGGAGGGAGAGGGGAGGGAGAGGGGAGTGAGAGAGAGGAGGAGTGAGAGGAGGAGAGAGAGGGAGGAGGGAGAGAGAGGAGGGAGAGAGAGGAGGGAGAGAGGAGGAGAGAGAGGAGGGAGAGAGAAGGGAGAGAGAGAGAGGAGGGAGAGAGAGGAGGGAGAGAGAGGAGGGAGAGGAGGGAGAGAGAGGAGGGAGAGAGAGGAGGGAGAGAGAGGAGGGAGAGAGAGGAGGGAGAGAGAGGAGGGAGAGAGAGGAAATACCACACTTGGATCCACTTCGAGGACAGCGTGAAACAAGCTTTTATGCCACAAGACGGGCAGAAAGCAGCAACTTCACTCTGGCTGTACCCTTCTCCAGAACATCACTCCATCTGAGATCATACATACCCAGGATGACTCGAGTATGGAACACATTCGTACAGCATAATGATGTCAACGAGATAACGTCAGTTGATCAAATGAAAATGCTGGCCCACAGATGGCTCCAACTTCATCCTGATCACTACTTGTATGTCTCATAACAAAATGCTTTCAAAATGAGCTGATGTAGGTAATAGCTAGCTTGCCAATAAAGTTAGGAATCCTTAACCTGTAAATAGCTGTCAATAAAGCTAGGATCCTTAACCTTGTCAAACCCTGTAAAAAAAAAAAAAAAAAAAATAAAAAAAAAAAAAAAAAAAAAAAAGAACAAAAAACAAAACAAAACAAACAAAACAAAACAAAAAAAAAGAGAGGAGGAGAGAGAGGAGGAGAGAGAGAGAGAGGAGGAGAGAGAGGGAGGAGAGAGAGAGGGAGGGAGAGAGAGGAGGGAGAGAGAGAGGGAGAGAGAGAGGGAGAGAGGAGGAGGGAGAGAGAGGAGGGAGAGAGAGGAGGGAGGGAGAGAGGAGGGAGGGAGAG
Organism: Cherax quadricarinatus; assembly: GCF_038502225.1. Taxonomy (NCBI): domain Eukaryota; kingdom Metazoa; phylum Arthropoda; class Malacostraca; order Decapoda; family Parastacidae; genus Cherax; species Cherax quadricarinatus. Next base: position 17,430,851 of record NC_091323.1, on the reverse strand, counting down.
AGGAGGGAGGGAGAGAGGAGGGAGGGAGAGAGGAGGGAGGGAGAGAGGAGGAGGGAGAGAGGAGGAGGGAGAGAGGAGGGAGGAGAGAGAGGAGGAGGGAGAGAGAGAGAGAGAGAGAGAGGAGGAGAGAGAGGGAGGAGAGAGAGAGGGAGAGAGAGAGGAGGGAGAGAGAGGAGGGAGAGAGGAGGAGAGAGGGAGAGGAGAGAGGGAGAGGAGAG
>NC_091323.1:17335633-17425633 GCF_038502225.1 Cherax quadricarinatus | reverse complement strand
TCACAGAGTACAAACAATTTTATACCAAAGCGGTTCCTCTTGCTCGGTATATACTGCTTGAATGACAGTCTACCTTTGAACAAAATCAAAGACTCGTCAATTACAAGATTCTTGAATGGATAAAAGTATATCCTGAACTTTTGTTTGAGATACATGAAAACATTTCTAATCTTGTATAACCTGTCACTTCTGTCAGGCCTGGTTTTGTCAGAGAAGTGCAACATACGTAACAGTAAGATAAACCTGTTCACTGGTATTATTTCACTGAAGGATGGGGTACAAATTAGCTGATCTGTGGACCAGTATGCTTTTATATTATGCTTATAGACGTGAGGCATAAGCATTATTGTTGCAAAAAGCAAATACATTTCTGCAACAGTCGTCTCTTTCCACCTGTGTAGTCTTGACTGTGTTGATAAGATCGTATTTGCCATGGTGTACTGAAAATACTTATTACTTTCCCTGACAATAATTTCCATCAATGGCTGGTCAAAGAATAATTCAAAGAATTCCAGTTCATTGGCCGTGGTTCCAAGGGGACAGGTAGGTAGAATTCCACTTTGAGAGTCATCAAAGTGGTGAGGGCTGGGAACAAAATTGGGATTTTGCTGCCAATCCCAGATACGGTTTGCTGGTGGATACTGGACATCATAGGCTGGTTGTACGGGTGGTTGTGGCGGGCTGGTGGGTGACGCTCTGCTTTGTCCTTGAACTGACGAGTCAGCAGCGTGGGTCCCCGCGTGGCACAGTGAGTCACGCATGATGGTGCCACTACCACCACCAGCCCCACTAACACCATCCACTGATGCCTGTGGCCCATCCATGCCAAGTGTAGCCACATCATCCTCACTATCACTACCTAAAACGGGTGTAGGGCCACGGGATGTACTCCGGGATGTACTCCGGGATGTACTCCGTCCCCTGGGCACAGCATAGGGTACACTACCCGAGCGCATGCGGCGGCGAACATACCGACGCTTCACTGGTGAATATGTTTCCTCACTATCACTACTCGAATGATCGTCGAGCGCAATAAAATCACAATCCACGTCAGAATCATCGTCATTACTGAAGTCAGAGGCCAGGCCACGGGAAAATATTAGTTTTCTCTTACGTTTAGGAACACCCGACCGTGAGTCACGAGTGCCCACACCAGAGGTAGAAGGTCGAGGATCGTCGGGGTTTTCTGCACTATTATCGATATCCTGGTCATTATTTTCGGTCACTAACTTATCAAAGCCGTAGAATTCGTCTTCATTTCCACTTCCATCAGTGTCAGAACTATCAGACAGGAAGAGGAGAGTCCCAATTTTCCGGGGAGTGAGAGCTGACTTGCGACGAGGCATGGTGAACAAGGGTGACTGAGCCGGCGTTCCCACAATGCTATGCAGGCGCCTAGATTTTTTGTTTACGGCGCACACCCATTCTCTCACATGTAGGCCTATGAGCGCTTTCACGCTAAATTTGACGGCGCTAGAATTTTGGCATAGATCTACGGTTTGGACACTCACCGAACAGCCGTAGATCTACGGGACGGACCCTGAAAGGGTTAAAATGGAAGTGTTAATACATGACATCAGTGAATCCCAGGTGTTTGCTTAGCTGTTTGCTCTAGCTGGCGCTCATCTGAACTGGTGCTCCCACAAGGTACTAAGTGGTCCCAGATTTTTTTAATACTGTGCACACTGAGTGTTAGGACCCATTCTATGCTGACAAGGCATCTCAGGCCAGTCGTGCCAAATTTGAAGGCAGGAAAAATAAAACGTATATATACGTTTGGGGCACTAGCGGTAAAAACGCATATATACGTTTGGACTGTTTATGGGGTAACATGGGTTGATTTGGCATGTTTTGGTTATAGCACTATTGAAGAACTGTGGCACAATTTTATACAACACTTTGTAAAATTAACTTAACACAGTTCAGTTTGTGGGAGGGGAAAAAATTTGGAGCATCGCCCGCAGGATACTTCTGGCTGTGAGTTAGACCACTGAGTCAATGGGGGAGACCTACTGCTATCCCCCACCACCCTCCTCCACCCCCACCACCCTCTGCCACCCCCACCACCCTTATCCCAGTCTAGTTCATACGCATGTAGGACCATTCTCGGCTAGGAGCTAGCTGTGTTTATTTTTGCTTGTGGATTGAGTTTACATCTTTTAATTACCATATCTTGTATATCTGCCAAGCAATCATGACACCCAGTAGGCATACCAATGTTGCTGAAAGTGCCAAGAAAAGGTATAAGCGTTGAAGCAAATAATGTTGTTGCAGTGATAACACCAGGAGGCAGCTCTGACGAGAACTCACACACACATGAACTTTTAAATCTCTGCACAAAATTCAACTTAAACCAGCAAATATTAGAGCCTACTAGACTGGAGAATACACTAGACCTCATCTTCACTAACAATGATGATCTGATACAAAATGTCACCATATCAAAAACAATATACTCAGATCACAACATAATCAAGGTTCAGACATGTATGAGTGGAGCCCCAGGCCGACAAAATGAGACTAGTCGCGAGGGAGCCTTCACCAAATTCAACTTCAATAACAAGAACATAAAGTGGGACCAAGTAAACCAAGTCCTAACCGATGTAAGCTGGGAAGATATACTAAGCAACACAGACCCCAACTTATGCCTAGAACAGATTAACTCGGTGGCACTCGATGTATGCTCAAGGCTTATTCCTTTAAGAAAAAGGAGGAGATGTAAAATAGAAAGAGACAGACGCTCCCTTTACAGGCGACGGAAAAGAATAACAGAGCGGCTAAAAGAGGCCAATATATCTGAAATGCGAAGGGAGACACTGGTCAGAGAAATAGCAAACATCGAATTTAAGCTAAAGGAATCTTATAGGAGTCAGGAATCGTGGGAAGAACTAAAAGCCATAAATGAAATTGAAAGAAACCCAAAGTATTTCTTTTCTTATGCCAAATCAAAGTCGAGAACAACATCCAGTATTGGGCCCCTATTACAAGATGGGTGCTACACAGATGACAGCAAGGAAATGAGTGAGCTACTCAAGTCCCAATATGACTCAGTTTTTAGCAAGCTGCTAACCAGACTGAAAGTTGAAGATCAAAATTAATTTTTTATGAGAGCGCCACAAAATTTGGTAAACACAAGCCTATCTGATGTTATCCTGACGCCAACTGACTTCGAACAGGTGATAAATGACATGCCCATGCACTCTGCCCCAGGGCCAGACTCATGGAACTCCGTGTTCATCAAGAACTGCAAGAAGCCCCTATCACGAGCTTTTACCATCCTATGGAGAGGGAGCATGGACATGGGGGTTGTCCCACAGTTACTAAAAACAACAGACATAGCCCCACTCCACAAAGGGGGCAGTAAAGCAATAGCAAAGAACTACAGACCAATAGCGTTAACATCCCATGTCATAAAAATCTTTGAAAGGGTCCTAAGAAGCAAGATCGCCACCCATCTAGATACCCATTAATTACACAACCCAGGGCAACATGGGTTTAGAGCAGGTCGCTCCTGTCTGTCCCAACTACTGGATCACTACGACAAGGTCCAAGATGCACTAGAAGACAAAAAGAATGCCGATGTAATATATACAGACTTTGCAAAAGCCTTCAACAAGTGTGACCATGGCATAAGAGCGCACAAAATGTGTGCTAAAGGAATAACAGGAAAACTTGGTATATGGACCTATAATTTCCTCACAAACACAACACAAAGAGTAGTAAACAGAGTAAAGTCTGAGGCGGCTATGGTGAAAAGCTCTGTTCCACAAGGCACAGTACTCGCTCCCATCTTGTTTCTCATCCTCATACCTGACATAGACAAGGATGTCAGCCTCAGCACCGTGTCTTCCTTTGCAGATGACACCCGAATCTGCATGACAGTGTCTTCCATTGCAGACACTGCAAGGCTCCAGGCAGACATCAACCAAATCTTTCAATGGGCTGCAGAAAACAATATGAAGTTCAACGATGAGAAATTTCAATTACTCCGATATGGTAAACATGAGGAAATTAAAACTTCAACAGAGTACAAAACAAATTCTGGCCACAAAATAGAGTGAAAAACCAACATCAAAGACATGGGAGTGATCATGTCAGAAGATCTAACCTTCAAGGACCATAACATTGTATCAATTGCAGCTGTTAGAAAAATGACAGGATGGATAATGAGAACCTTCAAAACTAGGGATGCCAAGCCCATGATGACACTCTTCAGGTCACTTGTTCTATCTAGGCTGGAATATTGCTGCACACTAACAGCACCTTTCAAGGCAGATGAAATTGCTGACCTAGAAAATGTACAGAGAACCTTCATGGCACGCATAACGGAGATAAAACACCTCAATTACTGGGAGCACTTGAAGTTCCTGAACCTGTACTCCCTGGAATGCAGGTGGGAGAGATACATGATTATATACACTTGGAAAATCTTAGAGGGACTAGTACCAAACTTGCACACAAAAATCACTCACGACGAAAGCAAAAGACTTGGCAGACGATGCAACATCCCCCCAATGAAAAGCAGGGGTGTCACTAGCACGTTAAGACAATACAATAAGTGTCAGGGGCCCGAGACTGCTCAACTGCCTCCCAGCATACATAAGGGGGATTACCAATAGACCCCTGGCTGTCTTCAAGCAGGCACTGGACAAGCACCTGAAGTCGGTACCTGACCAGCCGGGCTGTGGCTCGTACGTTGGATTGCGTGCAGCCAGCAGTAACACCCTGGTTGATCACGCTCTGATCCACCAGGAGGCCTGGTCACAGACCAGGCCGCGGGGGCGTTGACCCCCGGAACTCTCTCCAGGTAAACTCCAGGTTAGAACTAACGAAGAAAATAGAGATATTAGACAAGAGATAGTCTGTGGCCGTAATGAAGCGTCACTTTGTGCACATAAAAAGAATGAGGTAAATATGAGTTTGTGTGATGACTGAGTGACTGCCTTGACTGATTTAGTTACTGACTTACTGGCTCAACTGACTTGACTGGTTTACTGACTTGACTGGTTTACTGACTTACTTGACTAACTGACTGACTTCCTGACTGACTGACTTGACAGATTTACTGACTTAAAGTTAGGCTTTTTCACTGAAGAGGACCCTGAAATGGTGTCTAGAGCAGCTGATGCCTTATCATCAGTTGTATAATGTACTGCGGGGTAAAATAGAACAGAAATCCATTACAAAATTTATGCGCACTCCAGTATAACCATCAACTTCAGTACCAGAACCTCTACCATCCATCTCAGCCCAACAGGGCCACAGCATAACTCTCTACTCTCCACAATCATCCACAAACACCAGCACCCACAATTTAAGGTAAGAAATACTATTATTTCTGTTGCATTTGTAGTCTTAAGTAGTAAAAACAACATAATACATCATGACAATGAACTAAAATTACATAATCACTTTCATTTCTGTATGATCTGGAGGTCTAAAAAACAGGTGTTGGCTGTTTTTGGGGCACCCAAGAACGTAACCCTATTTTTCCCCCAAGTTCTTCAGTTTATCTAACACGGTTTTACCTAACACAGAGTTTTCAGGAACGTAACTACCGTGTTAAAAACGGCCTTCTGTACTCTGATAATTATACTTATGTGCACTTGTACTTAAATATACTTACACAATGTGCTGGTGTGCAGGTACACATTAAAATTACTAAGAGTCTCTCTACTTTTGAAGATGCCATAAAAATAATAATACAATGGAACCTCGGATTACAAATTTAATCCATTCTGTGACCTTGTTCGTATCCTGATTTGTTTGTATGCTGAGTCAATTTTCCTCATTTAAATTAATTGAAAGGCAATTAATCCGTTCCAGCCTCTCAGGAGGCATGACACAATAAGAACATAAGAAAGGAGGAACACTGCAGCAGGCCTGCTGGCCCATACTAGGCAGGTCCTTCACAATCCTTCCCATTAACAAAATATTTGCCCAACCCAATTTTCAATGCTACCCAAGAAATAAGTTTTGATGATTCTATTTACTCATTACACAAGTCTCGCTCAAATCCAACCCCTCTCACTCGTATATTTATCTAACCTAAATTTGAAACTACCCAATGTTTTAGCTTCAATAACCCTACTAGGCAGACTATTCCACTCACCAACTACCCTATTTCTAAACTAATACTTTCCTATATCCTTTCGAAATTTAAACTTATCCAACTTGAATCCATTATTGCGGGTTCTTTCTTGAAGTGATATCCTCAAAACCTTATTTGTATCCCCTTTGTTAATCCTTAAACGGTCCAAACAGATCGACGTTCAAATTCGTAGTGCTACAAAAGTAGATCTACTTTTTTTACATATTTTCAAATATAACAAAAAATAAATGTAGATAAAAGTTTTTTTTTACACATTTTCAAATGTAAAACAAAAAAGAAGATCTACATTTTTTTACATACTTTCAGATGTTGAAGAAACGTATATATATGTTTGGACCCTTTAAGGGTTAATACCCATCCTCCACTTACACACTTCGATCATGTCTCCCCTCATTCTTTGTCTTACAAGTGAATGTACAGTGGACCCCTGACATTCGATATTAATCCGTTCCTGAGAGCTCATCGAATGTCAAAAATATCGAAAGTCGAATTAATTTTTCCCATAAGAAATAATGGAAATCAAATTAATCCGTGCAAGACACCCAAAAGTATGAAAAAAAAATTGTTTACCACATGAAATATTAAGTTTAATGCAATAATAACAATAACAATAGATTAATAACAATACAATAACTGACACTTACCTTTAATGAAGATCTGGTGATGATTGATGGGATGGGAGGAGGGGAGTGTGTGGATGGTGTTAGTCTCTCAACATCTTCTAACACTAGCAATCTCTGTTTCGAAAACAAAGTTGCACCTTTTGCAACAACACCTTCCTTGATTGCCGTTTTCCTGCTCACTGTAGTAGAGATGGTTGATTGGGGTTTACTATACAACCTGGCCAGCTCCGACACATGCACTACACTTTCGTACTTTGCAATTATCTCTTTCTTCATTTCAATAGTCATTAGCACCTTTTTTCTCGAAGGGTTGGCACTAGAAGCTTTCTTGGGGCCCATGGTTACTTATTTTGCAGAAACAAGCACCAAAAAGAGTGATAATATGGAATGTACCGAATGTATCCTTAGATGCGAGCACACTGGCTGGCTTGTAAACACTGGCACACATGGGGCAGTTCAGGCCACACGTGGACACGTCTCGTACGAATCGTATCGAATAGCGGGTTTTTGATCGAATGTCGAGGCAAAATTTTTGCATTAAAATGCATTGAATGTCAGATTTATCGAATGTTGATGCCATCGAATGTCGGGGATCCACTGTAGTTTAAGAGTCTTCAATCGTTGTTCGTGCGGAAGATTTCTAATGCTATGTATTAATTTAGTCATTCTACGCTGGATATTTTCTAGTGAATTTATATCCATTCTGTAATATGGAGACCAGAACTGGGCTGCGTAATCTAGGTGAGGCCTTACTAATGATGTATAAAGTTGTAAAATAACCACTGGACTTCTGTTGTTTACACTTCTAGATATAAATCCCAGTAATCTGTTTGCTTTGTTACATATGTTTAGGCACTGCTGTCTTGGTTTAAGGTTGCTGCTTACCATAATCCCCAAATCCTTTTCGCAATCTGTATGGCTAAATACACAAATAACCCGCACATAGAAGAGAGGAGCTTACGACGACATTTCGGTCTGACTTGGACCATTTACAAAGTCACACTAACGAGAAGTGGAGCAGGACGGGTATACAGTGGACCCCCGGTATTCGATGGCATCGGTATTCGATAAATCCGGTATTCGATGCATTATATCGCAAAAAATTTTCCTCGGTATTCGATTGAAAACCCGGTATTCGATACGATTCGTACGAGACCTGTCCATGTGTGGCCAGAACTGCCCCATGTGTGCCAGTATTTACAAGCCAGCCAGTGTGCGCGCATCTAAGGATACATTCGGTACAATCCATATTATCCACATTATCACTGTGTTTGGTGCTTGTTTCTGCAAAATAAATCACCATGGGCCCCAAGAAAGCTTCTAGTGCCAACCCTGTGGTGAAAAGGGTGAGAATTAGTATGGAAATTAAGAAAGATTTTGAAGGGTTTGGGGCTAACCCTGAGAAGCCTATGCCAGTTGTGGAATCCATTGTGTCTACTTCAAAACTTAAGGAAATGTGTGCACAATGGGTTGAAGTGCAAACCTTTATGGATGAAAATCACCCTAACACAGCTATTGCAAGCCGTGCTGGTGACTATTACAATGACAATGTTGTGGCCCATTTTAGACACATCGTAAAGGAACAGGAGGCACAGAGCTCTATGGACAGATTTGTGTGACAGAGGTCCAGTGACTCTCAAGCTGGTCCTAGTGGCATTAAAAGAAGAAGGGAAGTAACCCCGGAAAAGAACTTGCTACCTCAAGTCCTAATGGAAGGGGATTCCCCTTCTAAACACTAACACCTCTCCCCTCCTCCCATCCCATCAATCATCACCAGATCTTCATTAAAGGTAAGTGTCAATTATTTTATTGTTATTGTAATCATTCTATTGCATTAAACTTAATATTTCATGTAGTAAAAATTTTTTTTTTCATACTTTTGGGTGTCTTGCACGGATTAATTTGATTTCCATTATTTCTTATGAGGAAAATTGATTCGGTTTTCGATATTATCGGTATTCGATGAGCTCTCAGGAACGGATTAATATCGAATACAGGGGGTCCACTGTATATAGGTAGGAAGAGGTGGTGGTGGTGGTAGTGGTGGTGGTGGTGGTGGTGGTGGTAGTAGTAGTAGTAGTAGTAGTAGTAGTAGTAGTAGTAGTAGTAGTAGTAGTAGTAGTAGTAGTAGTAGTAGTAGTAGTAGTAGTAGTAGTAGTAGTAGTAGTAGTAGTAGTGGTGGTGGTGGTAGTAGTAGTAGTAGTAGTAGTAGTAGTAGTAGTAGTAGTAGTAGTAGTAGTAGTAGTAGTAGTAGTAGTAGTAGTAGTAGTAGTAGTAGTAGTAGTAGTAGTAGTAGTAGTAGTAGTAGTAGTAGTAGTAGTAGTAGTAGTAGTAGTAGTAGTAGTAGTAGTAGTAGTAGTAGTAGTAGTAGTAGTAGTAGTAGTAGTAGTAGTAGTAGTAGTAGTAGTAGTAGTAGTAGTAGTAGTAGTAGTAGTAGTAGTAGTAGTAGTAGTAGTAGTAGTAGTAGTAGTAGTAGTAGTAGTAGTAGTAGTAGTAGTAGTAGTAGTAGTAGTAGTAGTAGTGCATGGCTAAGTTCTACGTTATTTAACTGATAAGTACTAGGGTTATGGACACTCCCGAGCTTCAGAACCTTGCATTTATCTACATTGAATTGCATCTGCCACTTTTCTGACCAGGAATTGAGTTTGTCTAAATCCTCCTGAAGTTCCCTGACATCTAAATTTGAATCACTTATCCTACCTATCTTTGTGTCATCGGCAAATTTGCTCATATCACTAGTAATTCCCTCATCAAAGTCATTGATATACACCTACCATCCGACTTACAACCTGCTCGACTTACGACCACTCGACTTACGACTGTGTTTTTTATGCCAAATTTCTGGGAAATAAACAACTATTTGTGTTGTACACAGTGTTTATCCTAAACTTTACAGTATAAAATACAGTACTAACAACATAAAAAGTAAAGTAAAACATGAAATACCAAAATAAAACAATAAAATAAAGTCATTACAAAAATGTTTTGTTGATATTCAGTAGTAAAGTTCAACTTACGACCATTTCGACTTACGACCAGTTTCTCGGAACTGAACTCGGTCGTAAGTCGGATGGTAGGTGTATATTATATACAATAACGGGCCCAAGGCTGATCCCTGTGGAACGCCACTTGTTACAGATCCCCACTCGAATTTAACCCCATTTAGGCATACTCTCTTGCTTCCTATTGGTGAGCCATGACTCGATCCATGACAGCACTTTTCCCCCAATGCCATGAGCTGCCACTTTAAGATAAGATTTCGTTCGGATTTTTAACCCCGGAGGGTTAGCCACCCAGGATAACCCAAGAAAGTCAGTGCATCATCAAGGACTGTCTAACTTATTTCCATTGGGGTCCTTAATCTTGTCCCCCAGGATGCGACCCACACCAGTCGACTAACACCCAGGTACCTATTTGCTGCTAGGTGAACAGGACAACAGGTGTAAGGAAACGTGTCGAAATGTTTCCACCCGCCGGGAATCGAACCCGGGCCCTCCGTGTGTGAAGCGGGAGCTTTAGCCACCAGGCCACCGGGCCTGGTCTGGTGCGGTACTCTATCAAAAGCCTTACTAAAATCTAAATAAACAATATCGAATTCTTTATCATGATCAGCGGCCTCAAAAGCTTTACTGCTGCTTTTCTTGTTGTCGACCAGATTACTTTCCCTGGTGACCTTCTACTGGGATTTGCTTCCATGCGAGACTTACGCATTGTGCTCGACCCATACCGATGGCATGCCCAAATTGACGACTTGATCGTTCCATTCTGGGGTTACCAGCTTGGATCAGAAATCTGTCATACTGCTGCAGAGTATGATGTGCGGATTAAGTCCTTACAAGCCAATGCATTCTCCAGTAGCGTACCCAAGCGGTCAGGCACTGGTAACTCTGTCACTCCCATCTGTGTTCCACCTACACCTTCAGACTTGCAAGATAGTGTTCCGTTGCCTCAAGTGTCCGAGGACACTCAGACTGCCTTGAGTGCACAGCCTATCCCTGCAATGACTGCTAGTTTGAGTAGTAGTTTCTCCACAGGGGATGCCTTGTCAGAAAACGATTACTTAAAACTAGTAATGCCATCTCTTGTTGATGTCACATGCCGTCTGCAGAAAGACGTCTCTGTTGCAGCTAGTGCTCTCACTAGAGTGTCTGTTGTTGTTCCTAATGTTCCAGATGGTGATAACGTCCTAGTTGACAGTGATTCCTGCAAGGTCAAGGGTTTATTTGTTGAACCCTCCTTACATGTTGTAAGAGACAGTAAGATCCATTTATTCCTTGCTAACACTTCGGGTCACAGTGTTCGTCTCAGAACAAATACCAGTCTCGTTGACCTAGTTCACTATCCTTACCCTGTTCAAGTACAGGATGACGTGCCACCTGACCAGTGGGTCGGTGCTATTTCAACAGTGGAGACCTTATCCACTCCACTGGATCAATCCATCCCACCAGTTGAGGAGAAAGACTTAGCTCCCACCGATTTCCCAGACGAAGTCCAGCGCTTGTTGATGCTGTTGAACAAACGTCGTAACGCCATTGCCATTGGGAACAAATTCGGTCAGTACTGGCACCTGAACATACTTCTGGAATGAAATAATATCGTAAACCGGGGGTCCACTGTATTTTGGATTATTCCAGTGTTTTTAGTGCTTGTAACTGCTAAATAAGTCACCATGGGTCCCAAGAAAGCTCCTAGTGCCAAGCCTGTGTTAAAAAGGGTGAGAATTACGATGGAAATGAAGAAAGAAATAATTGAAAAATACGAGAGTGGAGTGCGTATGTCTGAGCTGGAAAGGCAATACAACAAATCACATTCAACCATCAGTACTATCTTGGCGAACTGAATGGCAATCAAGGAAGCTGTTGCTGTGAAAGGTTCAAGTATGTTTTCAAAACGGAGACCACAAATAATTGAAGAGGTAGAGAGATTGTTATTGGTATGGATAAACGAATTATCAGGAGATAGTGTTTCTCAGTCTGTAACTCGTGAAAAGGCAAGGAAGTTGCATGATGATCTCATTAAGAAAATGCCTCAAAATAGTGCTGCTGCTGATGAATTTAAGGCCAACAACAAAGGCTGGTTTGAGAGATTTAAGATTCGTAGTGGCATACACAGTGAGGTAAGGCATGGTGAGGCAGCCAGTTCAGACAAAAAAGTGGCTGAAAAGTATGTGAAGGACTTTAAGGAATACACAGAGACTGACAACTTAAAACCTGAACAAGTGTTTAACTGTGACGAAACAGGCCTGTGTTGGAAGAAAATGCCAAACAGGACCTACATTACTCAGGAGGAAAAGGCACTCCCAGGACATAAGCCTATGAAAGACAGGCTGGCATTAATGTTGTGTAGTAATGCTAGTGGTGATTGCAAAGTGAAGCCTTTATTGGTGTATCACTCTGAAACTCCCAGAGTGTTCAAGAAAAACAATATCGTCAAGGGTAATTTGTGTGTGCTGTGGAGATCAAACAGTAAGGCATGGGTCACTAGGGAATTTTTCTTGGACTTTTTTTTATGGTGTGTTTGGCTCCACTGGGACAAAATACTTCCAGGAAAAGAAATTGTCACTCAAGTGCCTCTTGGTAATGGACAATGCTCCTGCTCATCCTCACGACTTGCAAGAGGAAATTTGCAGGGGAGTTTGGTTTTGTTAAGGTGAAGTTTTTGCCTCCTAATACAACTCCTCTCCTCCAGCCCATGGACCAGCAGGTCATTTCAAACTTCAAAAAACTCTACACAAAAGCAGTGTTTCAAAAGTGCTTTGAAGTGACCTCAGACACTCAATTGACCCTAAGAGAGTTTTGGAAAGATCACTTCAATATCCTCAGCTGTGTAAACCTTATAGGTAAGGCTTGGGAGGGAGTGACTAAGAGGACCTTGAACTCTGCTTGGAGGAAACTGTGGCCAGAATGTGTAGAACAGAGGGATTTTGAAGGGTTTGGGGCTAACTCTCAGGAGGTTATGCCAGTAGTTGAAACTATTGTGTCACTGGGGAAGTCCTTGGGGTTGGAGGTTTGTGGCAAGGACGTGGAAGAGTTGGTGCAGAACGACGAGGAAGAACTAACCATTGCAGACCTGCAAGAGCTCCAGGTGCAACAGCAACAGATCACATCTCAGGAATGTTCTTCAGAGCAGGATGAAGAGAGACGGAGGAAGATGACTTCGTCAAGGATTAGGGAAATGTGTTCAATGTTTACAAAAGTGCAAACATTTATCGATGAACTTTATCCTGTCACAGAAGTTGCAAGCCACATTGCCAACATGTACAATAACACTCGTGTCCCATTTTAGGGAAATCCTAAGGGCACGTGAGAAACAGAGCTCTCTGGACAGTTTTTTTTGTGCAACAGGGGTCCAGTGATTCTCAACCTGGTCCTAGTGGCATTAAAAAACCAAGAAGGGAGGTAACCCCACCAAAGGACTTGGTACCTCAAGTATTTATGGAAGGGGATTCCCCTTCCAAACAATACAACACCTGCATCATCTTCCCTCCAGATATCATCGACACCATGCCCAGCCCTTCTAGGGCAGGGTAGGTGTCTGAGCCTGAGCTTTCAGCTCACAAGACTGTCATTCCCATTATCCCCCTTGGAGAGGGGATGGCAGACCAGAGAGGCCTAGCTTGTGGTTAGGCCTAGGGACAGTTGGTCCCAAAGATGAGGGGGTACTTGTACCTCCTCCCATGGAAGACTTAGGTCTCGAGATACTCCCCAGACAGGGAGCCAAGGCCGGGTCACCACTACTTGGAAAAGACCCGGGCCGGGAGAATACCGGCGAATAAAAAAAAAGAAAACTTCCCTCCTATCGTCTCATCACTAAACAACTCCACAATAAAGGTAAGTGGTATTTAATTATTTTTTATTTTGCATGTCCCATTCATTATGGTGTAGGGAAATGTATATTTCATGTAAAAAAAATTTTTTTTTCATACTTTGGGGTGTCAGGAACGGATTAATTCTATTTCCATTATTTCTTACGGGGAAAATTAATTCGACCAACGGCAAGCTCTCTGGAAAGGATTAATGCCGTTGGTTGAGGGTCCATTGTATATGATAAGAAAAATAGTAATAAGCAACATTTTATATTGTTGGTGTGCATAAACATGTTTTGTAAACAATATATTGACAACAATGTTTGTGCAGTTATTGTGTAGTATAGAAACAGTGAATACGTATATAAAAAGCAGGCCTTATATTGGTCTCACAGGCCATAAAAATTAAAAAAAAAAAAAAAAAAAAAAAAAAAAAATCCCCCCCCCCCAAAAAAAAATAAATTATTACCTGGTAATCGGCAGTCAGCGATGTTGCCGTAAGCGGTTCATTTCCTGTCAACTTCACGACTCCATATCTCAGTAAGTATTGATTGCAAGAAAAAATTTTTTTTTAGCCTATAATATTTACAAAAAAAAAAAAAAAAAAAAAAAAAAAAACTATCATTTCATAAGAAAAAATAATTTTTTTTTTTAATATTTTGCGACCCTGAGTGGGACTTCAGATTTGAGGGTCTCGATCCTGAAAGGGTTAAGGAACCTCCCTTGAGGGGGAAATTCGCATCCTGAAATTTCGTTCGTATCCAGAAGCAAAAAATCAACCGAACAACGGTTCGTAACCTGAAAAATTTGCATGGTGGGGCGTTCATAAGCCGAGGTCCCACTGTAATAATAATAATAATAATAATAATAATAATAATAATAATAATCTCTTGGGTGCATTAAATGTCGTATATTACGTTAATATACAGTGGACCCCCGGTTAACGATATTTTTTCACTCCAGAAGTATGTTCAGGTGCCAGTACTGACCGAATTTGTTCCTATAAGAAATATTGTGAAGTAGATTAGTCCATTTCAGATCCCCAAACATACACGTACAAATGCACTTACATAAATACACTTACATAATTGGTCGCATTCGGAGGTAATCGTTATGCGGGGGTCCACTGTAGTCATTTCCATTAATCCATCAATGATATTTTTTTTCTAAATTATATAAGAAGCACGTTACATAACACATAAACATGGTACATACACCCACAGTATAAAAACTGACATAAATATGAGACATGTTTACCGAGTGGCTTGGAGTGTCGAAAGAATTACGTTTTCTCTAGTCCACCACCAGTTACTGGGGGATAACTGTAGAAAAATATTCCTTTCATATGCCTTCACTCTATCTATAGCTACTCATGACCTTTATGGGTTTAGCTTCTTTTTTATGATATTATAATATAATAATAATAATAATAATAATAATAATAATAATAATAATAATAATAATAATAATATCATTCACTCTACAAATGGTGTGTTGCATGAGCATGGGAGTGTTGCTGTATATTTATTCGTTTGTACTAATTTGTACAACTTGTACACAGTGTAAGAATATTTATATTGTGAGGTAATTATTATTATAATAAAAAAATATTGTGGGGTAAAAGTTTCACAAACTCTTACAAGCGTACGTGAATGAACTAAAATTGGACACTTATTAATACACGTTTATTTCGCCTGACTGAGTGATCGCCTGCCACCCATTCAGTTTGTGTTTTTAGACTGTCTGAGCGTCATGTATCTCGTTCTCTCTCGTTTGCTATTTTGTTAACAAGTTGACTCTCGTTGACAATGGAGTCTAAGCTTAGTTGTGATAAAAAGAAGAGTCGAAAGCCTCTTACTTTAAGTGCCAAGTTAGAAATGATTCAACTTAGTGAACTGACTTTTTTGGGTTATCTTAGGTTCTCTACATGTATCTACCTGGAGTCTACCTGGATGGCATTCTGAGGATCAACGCCCCTGCGGCCCAGTCCATGACCAGGCCTCCAGGTGGATCAGGGCCTGATCAACAAGGCTGTTATTGCTGGCCGCACGCAATCCAACGTATGAACCACAGTCCAATTTATCCAGCACCGTCTTTAGGTATCTGTCCAGCTACGTCTTGAAGACAACCAGGGGTCTACTGGTAATGCCCTTTATTGCTGGTGGGAGGCTGTTGAATAGTCTTGGGTCCCGGACACTTATTGCTTTTTCTCTTAGTGAACCAGTGACGCCCCTACTTTTCACTAGGGGTATGTTGCATATGCTGCTATGTATGGCATTCTATGTAACTGTATTTGTTATTTTTTTTTTATTATCACACTGGCCGATTCCCACCAAGGCAGGGTGGCCCGAAAAAAGAAAAACTTTCACCATCATTCACTCCATCACTGTCTTGCCAGAAGGGTGCTTTACACTACAGCTTTTAAACTGCAACATTAACACCCCTCCTTCAGAGTGCAGGCACTGTACTTCCCATCTCCAGGACTCAAGTCCGGCCTGCCGGTTTCCCTGAACCCCTTCATAAATGTTACTTTGCTCACACTCCAACAGCACGTCCAGTATTAAAAACCATTTGTCTCCATTCACTCCTATCAAACACGCTCACGCATGCCTGCTGGAAGTCCAAGCCCCTCGCACACAAAACCTCCTTTACCCCCTCCCTCCAACCTTTCCTAGGCCGACCCCTACCCCGCCTTCCTTCCACTACAGACTGATACACTCTTGAAGTTATTCTGTTTCGCTCCATTCTCTCCACATGTCCGAACCACCTCAACAACCCTTCCTCAGCCCTCTGGACAACTGTATTTGTGTATACCTAAATAAACTTACTTACTAACAAGGTATGTTGATGGCTGAGACATCCATCAAATACACTTACATATACTAGCAGCATATGTGTAGAGAACCCAAGATAACCCAAAAAGTCAGACAAAGTGACTTATTGCTGACATGGAGAAACTTTTACACTGCCACTCCCTTTTACACATTCATATTAATATTTTAAGGTAAATAACAAGTGTACTGTGTGTGTTTTACTTTTTTATTGTGTTTTTTAATGCCTAGTTCTATTGCTAACTTAATATATGTTAGTGTATGTTATGCAGGGTTCTGCATGACATTGTAATGTATATATAGTGGAGAAGTGTGCCATAATAGTATGAATGTTATAATTGTAAAGCATAATTTTATAATTCATAATGTACATTTGGGGGTACTGTAAAGTACTTTAACTGTAATTATAAAGAAATCCTGCTAGGTATTTATTTTCCAACTGTGTTTGGGTACGCGGGGTAAGCGTGGCTGGAAGGAGTCACGTGGAGTCAGCATGGTATGGAGGCTGGCATCAGAGATGCTGTGTATTTAAGCTAAGTTTTGTAGTTGTGTATTCCTTTTGTTTAGCTAACTCAAGCCATAGGCTCTTCTATGGTTTACCTGTATACTCACCTACGCTCTGACATGGTCAGGGTGAGGAAATGAGAAATGGGGTTGGTATTGGAGTAGTGATGGTCTGGCGCTGACTAGGCCGAGTGTTATGGTTACTGGACCGCCAGCCGCCTGCTTCTTGTGCCCGCTATGTGGGCATTTTGGATAGGAGATACATGAAAGTGTTTTCTAGAGTGTGTATATAGTGTTATGTTGAATAAATAGATATATTTTCCTAACTAGGATTTTTTGCCTAACCCTCTATTAACCAACCCATTGAAATACAAATGCTGGTTTAGCGCTTTCTGTTTTGACTGGGATAGCCCTGGGTGGCCTGTTTATGCTTGAGATGTGTGTAACTTTTACCTTTGCCCTTAGACAAGGCTCTAGCCCCCAGGTATCCCACTTTTCTGCATAACAGTGTAAACCTGTTATCTAGCATTTATAAGTGGAAAAAAAGGGTGTACCATTTTATGGCAATTTCCACTTTACGGTGGTAGCCTGGAGCCTAACCTGCTGTATAAGTGGGGCCCTAGTGTACTTCATTTCAGACTCTGAACCAATAGGTAAGCTAATCCATTAAAAATCCATGGTAAGCAAACACTATAAAACTGTAACACAAACTTACAAGGATATATAATGGCAGAAAGTAAAAATGTGTACTCCAAACAATAAAACATTGTACAATATATTTAAAAGACTACTACAGATTGTTTAGCACCCAAAGATTTACTATGTAGATGTATGGAACTTACGTAGTTTTTCCAGTGTCCTTGGCATGACTGTATCATCAGTCGGAAACAAAATTTGCTGATGCGATTTTTTGCCTGGAGCAAAAATATCTAAAGTAATGGTTGGGTCAACTGAAGGAGCACTGCACTCAGCCTGACAATGAACCTTGTAGCATCCTACACTGCAACTATCAAGAAAAGTAATTAATCAAAACAGTAATTTACAAAAGTTATTCATCACACTGTAACACCTGCTTAGATTAAAATGAGTAAAAAACAATTTAAATAAAGAATAGTTTCAATTACATACTGCACTTAGATCATGCTTTCTTAACTCAGGCACATTAATCAAGTTTGAAAAGCAGATCATTGAATTTTTCTTTCTTTTGCATTTTAGATTTTGATACAGTACAGAATCCTTTATCCGAAATCTGAAAATTCAAAAACCTCCAAAATCCGAAAGATTTTGAGTGGTGACATGATTCACCACAAATGGATCATTCAGCACAAGATGTGGTGAAGCAGCAGCAATTACTCACTGATTACTGCATGTTTTGCTCTGTGATGTGAAGATATTGTGGAAAATGTTGATTAGGCCTATGGGTAAAAGTGAAAAGAAAAAGTGGAACTATTTATGTTTATCTATATCACAGAAAGTCAAATGGTTAGAAAAAATTGACAGTGGTGTAAGTGTGAAGCATCTGACTGAGGAGTTTGGCGTTGGAACAACTACAGTGGATCCTCAGTTAATGACGTCATCGAATAATGACACGTTTCTGCGTCAAAATATTGGCTCAGTTAACGACAAAGAACTCAGTTAAAGTCATTCATCCTGAACGTGTCTGCATGGCCCAAGCGGCCCTGCCACTCCATGTACAGCCAGTGTGCCATTGTTTACAAGCTAGTGAGGATGATTCCACACATACATGCTATACATTTTGTATTATTCCATTGTTTTTAGTGCTTGCAACTGCTAAATAAGCCACCATGGGCCCGAAGAAAGCTTCTAGTGCCAGCCCTGTGGCAAAGAGGGTGAGAAATACTTTTGAATTCAAGAAAGAGATCATCGCAAAATATGAAAGTGGAGTGCATGTCTTCGAGCTGGCCAGGTTGTATAACAAACTCCATACAACTATCACTACTATCTTGGCCAACAAAAAGGGTTTGTGTCAACCATCTTTGATATTGCTTTAATGTCACCTTTGCACCATTTGTAACATTTCTGGTATATTTTTAAATGTTTATACAGTAGTGTACTGTATATTGACAAACAGAATAGAGGAAATCAGCTCTAATATACATTTTTTAGGTGTAAATACTGGTCAGAGAGCCTGTCATAAGTCCGAGGTGTCGGTAAATGAGTACATCTCCAAGTGAGGAGAGGCTGTAATCTGTTCCAGACACCCAAAAATATTAACAAAAAATACACTTTTTTAAAGATTAACTATAGTTTGACATACACAAAACAATGAAAAATAAATATAAAGAACAAATTTTAATAACTGAACATTACATACCTTTACTGAAGACTCTTGTTGGCATACTGAAGATGGCTAGGAGGGGAGTGAGAGAGGAGAGCTTATTGTTTGGAAGAGGAATCCCCCACCATAAGAACTTCAGGTAACAGGTCCCTCTCTGGGGTTACTTCCCTTCTTTGATTTTTACTGGCACTAGGACCAGCTTGAGAGTCCTGCAACCCTGTCACACAAAAAAACTGTCCAGAGAGGTTTGTTTCTGACGTCACTTTAATCCTTTCATGGTCCATGCCATAGATCTACGGCTTTACGTTCAGGGTCCAAACCATAGATCTACGCCATGAGCTCAGCTCACTCTATTGAGCTGTGACCAGTAAATCTGGGCCTAGATATGAGAGAATACATCTACAGTGGAACCTCAAAAATCGAACGTATCACATATCGAACATTTTGAAAATAGGACCATTTTTTCGGACAAACTGTGTCCCTATTATCGAACGTGCCCCTATTTTCGGACCGCCGAGTGCGGAACCTGTCTGCCGCCCGCTCTGTCCGCGTCCCCGTGCAGGCGCTGTGAGCAGTCTAGCTTTGTTTATGCTTGAGTGAACACTAACCTGCGCTCTCATTCACGCATTTTACGATTATTTCGTTGTGTGTAGTGCTTGTGGGACTGTGAAATAAGCTGCCATGGGCCCAAAGAAACTTGCTAGTGGTACCCCTGTGGTAAAGAAAGTGAGAAACACCATAGATGTGAAGAAGGAAATAATACAGAAGTATGAGAGTGGTGTGAGACTTGTTGAGCTTGCCAGGATGTATGGGAAAAACAAGTCGACCATCGGTTCTATCCTGTCAAAGAAAGAACAAATCAAGGAAGCTGATGTTGCAAAAGGTGTTAATGTAGGGAGTGGATGAGGCACCTTCTTCAAAGATTAAGGAGATTTGTGCCAAGTAGAATAATGTCCAAATGTTTGTGCAGAAGTACCACCCTGAGCAACCTGAAACAAGCCATCTTTGCAACAAGTTCAGTGACAGAACCATGTCCCATTTTAGGGAAATGTTAAAGAGGTGCCAGAAACAGAGGACTGTGGACAGTTATTTTGTGAGACAGGGGTCCAGTGACTCTCAAGCTGGTCCTAGTGGCATTAAAAGACAGAGAAGGGAAGTAACCCCAGAGAGGGCTTTACCTGAAGTCCTCATGGAGGGGGATTCTCCTTCCAAACACTAACCCCAACTCCCTCTCTCCTCCTCCCTATCTTCCAGATGCCATCACCAATCTTCAATAAAGTAAAAATGTTATTTTATATGCATTACTATACATAATTAACCCTTTGACTGTCGCAACCCCCAATCCTGAGGTGTCTCCTGGTGTTGCAAAATTAAAAAAAAAAAAAAAATTTTTCTTATGAAATGATAGAGAATCTTTTCCCGATTGTAATGACACCAGAAAAACGAAATTTGATGAAAAAATGATGGAATTATGCTCTTGCGAAGTTAGTGACCTCGGCGCTGTTTACAAATCGGCGATTTTGCCCACTTTGAGCCCTATTTTCGGCTAATTCCATTGTTCCAGTCGCCCAAACTCATAGCTATTTCTTTAGAACTCCATTTTTTCTATCGATTGAGTACAAGAAACTGCCCATTTACCGATTTCAACTACCTAATAATGTGGTCAGAAATTTGCAATTTGGCCAATTTCACGAAAACTAAAAAATATGACAATTTCAAAATAAGGTCCAGAATGAACAATGCAGACATTTCTGGCTCTAAAATAACATTTTCTTTGTTCATCAGTCACGTCTCCAGGCCCCTCTGATATTACTCTTGTAATAAAGTTGGTAGAATTACCGACAATATGTAAAGTAAAAGGACACAAGTGCAACTAATGTGACATTTATTGTGGCAACGTTTGATAAAGCTCCTGGAGAGCGAAACGTTGCCACAATAAATGTCACATTAGTTGCACTTGTGTCCTTTTACTTTAGATATTACTCTTGCTTTCTATTTTGAATTTTTATTCAAACAAAAAAATAGAAGACTTACTATTATGCAGACTATTGCAATACTGTAATAATTGTATAAATAACATCAACCCATTCATGACTGCATATTAGAATGGCTAGTTGGACATTTATTGGACAATGGCATCATTTGTTTACTTTTGAACATTGGCAAAAATCAAACATTTCCCCTACTTTGAGCTCCATTTCTAGGTTCTTTATATAGTAAAATCAATCAAAATCACCTCTATTTCTATAATATGTTTTCCATTCTATCAAGTGAGACCAAGAAAACGAGAATACAACCATAAATACTATACGAAAATAGACCACAAAGTCGGCATTTTAACCCCTTCAGGGTCCAAAGTCCAAATCTGAAGTGGTGCCCCAGTGTCCAAGAATTTAAAAAAAAAAAATTGTTATTTTTTCTTATGAAATGGTAGAGTATCTTTTTGTGAAGGTAATAAAACAAAAAGTACGAAATTTGATGGAAAATTGACGAAATTATGCTCTCGCGAATTTTGATGTGTCAGCGATATTTACGAATCGGCGATTTTGCCGACTTTGACTCCCATTTTAGGCCAATTACATTATTCCAATCAACCAAATTCTTAGCTATTTCACTAGTATTACTTCTATTCTATCGATTGAGCACAAGAAATCACCAAGTCAACTGTTTCAACTACAAATTAAAGTGATCGGAAATTGTTAATTTGGCCAATTTAACACAAAGTTCAAAATATTCCAATTTCAAAATAGGGTCCAGAATAAACAATGTACGTATTCCTGGAACTAAACTAACATTTCCTCTGTTCATTAGTTACGTTTTGAAGCTTTACAAATAAATTCCATTTTGATTTTTTATTCACATAATGAATTTTTATTCACACCAAAAAATAGAAGATTTACTGTTATGCAATACTGTAATAATTGTATAAATATCATCACCATATTTGTGAATGCATATTAGACCCACCAGCTGGCGTGTATTAGACGTGTGAGGTCGTTTGTTTACTCTTGAATATCGGCAAAAATTTAACATTTCTGCTACTTTGAGCTCAGTTTCAAGCCATTTCCAGTGCTAAAACCAATCAAAATCATCTTTATTTCTGTAATATGTCTTCCATTCTATCAAATGAGACCAAGAAATCGCAAATAGAACTATAAAAAACATACAAAAAAACACTGCAAAGTCGCTGTTTTAATCGAAAAATCATGATTTCAGTTTTTTCTCTCGTTATACACAGCGTGCTGCAGGATCTGTTTTATGTGGTGCACACATACCACATAGATGTATTCTCTCATATCTAGGCCCAAATGTACCACTCACAGTTTATCAGAGTGAGCTGAGCTCATGACGTAGATCTACGGTTTCGACCCTGAACGTAAAGCCGTAGATCTACGGGACGGACCCTCAAAGGGTTAATTAAAAAAAATGGTCGGAGTTTTTTTTTTCTCATTATGCACTGCGTGCTCCAGGATTTTTTTTATATGGTGCACACTGACCACACAGACCCATTCTCTCACATGTGGGCCTACCAGCTTTCTCCTGCTTGATTTGAAGCCGCTAGAATTTATGAGTATATATACGTCAAATACGGTACCTCGTAAGACGTATATATACGGCCGCGACAGTCAAAGGGTTAAAAACTATAGTATTTGTTGTATGTAAAACTGTAATTAATCTCTATAAAATGTATTTTTTGTGTGAATATTTTTTGGGTTTCTGGAACGGATTAATTGTATTTCCATTATTTCTTATGGGAAATATTGCTTCGAATTTCAGACTTTTCGAATTTAGAACTAGCTCCTGGAACGGATTAAGTTCGATTTTTGAGGTTCCACTGTATGTGATATGTGTGCATCAAATAAAACAAATCCTGCAGCACACAGTGCATAATGAGAGAAAAAACTGAGACCGTAATTTTCGATTAAAACAGCGATTTTGTAGTGTTTTTCGTATGTTTTTTATAGTTGTATTTGCAATTTCTTGGTCTCATTTGATAGAATGGAAGATTTACTACAGAAATAGAGATGATTTTGATTGGTTTTAGTGTTGGAAATGGCTTGAAACTGAGCTCAAATTAGCAGAAATGTTACATTTTTGCCGATGTTCAAGAGTAAATAAATGACCTCACAAGTCTAATAAATGACAGCTGGTGGGTCTAATATACATTCACAAATGTGGCAATATTATTTATACAATTATTACAGTATTGTATAACAGTAAATCTTCTATTTTTTGGTTTGAATATTATTATTATTATTATTATTATTATTATTATTATTATTATTATAAAAAAGAAGCGCTAAGCCAAAAGGGCTATACAGCTTTTTGGTTTGAATAAAAATTCATTATGTGAATAAAAAATCATAATGGAATTCATTAGTAAAGCCTGAAAACATAACTAATGAACAGAGGAAATGTTAGTTTAGTGCCAGGAATGCCTGCATTGTTTATTCTGGACCCCTATTTTGAAATTGGAATATTTTGAACTTTGCATTAAATTGGCCAAATTACCAATTTCTGGTCACTCTATTTTGTTGTTGAAACAGTTAACTTGGCGGTTTCTTGTGCTCAATCGATAGAATAGAAGTAATACTAGTGAAATAGCTAAGAATTTGGTTGACTGGAATACTGTAATTGGCCTAAAATGGGAGTCAAAGTCGGCATAATCGCCGATGCGTAAATGTTGCCGACACATCAAAATTCACGAGAGCATAATTTCATAAATTTTCCGTCAATTTCGTACTTTTTGTTTTATTACCTTCAGAAAAAGGTTCTCTACCATTTCATAAGAAAAAAATAACAAAATTATTTTTTGAAAATTCTTGGACCCTGGTGCACACTTTGAAATTTGGCCTCTGGACCCTGAAAGGGTTAAGATTTCCCTGAAGTGGGACAAGGTTTTGTCACTGAACATGTTACATATATGGCTTGTTTGAGATTGGTCAGGGTTATATTTCTCAGCAAAACTTTGCACCTCCCTCCACTTTGCACAAATATCCTTAATCACCGAAGAAGGCACATTCTCCCCCCTCTTAATCCTCCTCAGAAGCAATTTCCTCAACTGTGGTTTGTTGCTGTTGCAGATGGTCTTGCAGCTCTTCAGTGGTTAGCTCTTCCCTGTGGTCCTCCACCAACTCTTCCACATCCTCACCACTCACATCGAACCCTATGGACTTCCCCAAAGCCACAATAGATTCCACAACAGGCAGAGAGTCAACAGGGTCTAGGTCAGCCTCAAACCCTTCAAAATCCTTCTCTTGGACACATTCTAGCCACAATTTTCTCCAAGCAGAGTTCAGTTATGGAAGTCACTCCCTGCCAAGCCTTACCTATAAGGCTTATGCAGTGGATTATATTGAGGTGATTCCTCCAGAATTCTCTTAGGGTCAAGTCAGTGTCCAAGGTCACTTCAAAGCACCTTTGAAACACTGCTTTCATTTAGAGTTTTTTGAAGTTAGAAATGACCTGCTGGTCCAAGGGCTGAATGAGAGGAGTGGTGTTACGAGGCAAGAACTTCACTGTTATAAAACTTAACTCCATAGACAATTGGTCTACCAAGTTTGGAGGATGAGCAGGAGCATTGTCCAGTACCAGGAGGCAATGAGTGGCAATTTATTTTCCTGGAGGTATTTTTTCACACTCGGGCCAAACACTTCATGGACCCAGTCAATGAAAATTTGCCTTGTGTCCTATGCCTTATAATTAGCTTTCCACAGCACACAACTTACTCTTGACGACACTGTTTTTCTTGAATACTCTGGGATTTTCAGAGTGATACACCAGTAAAGGCTTCACTTTGAAATCCCCACTAGCATTACCACAGAACAAAAGAGTAAGCCTATCCTTCATAGGTTTGTCTCCTGGCAGTGCCTTTTCCTCCTGCATGATGTAGATCCTCTTTGGCATTTTCTTCCAAAAGAGGTTTGTTTCGTCACAATTGAACACTTGTTGGGGGAGGAATCTTTCAGCCTCATTGTAATCCTTGAATTCGTGCATGAATTCTTCAGCCACACATTTGTCTGAATTTGCAGCCTCACCATGCCTTACAACACTGTGTATGCCACTATGCTTCTCGCTTGGAAGCACTTGACTTGTACTCGTTGGAACGCAGGAGGGAGAGATATATCATAATCTACACTTGGAAAATCTTGGAAGGAATGGTCCCAAATCTGCACACAGAAATCACTCCCTACAAAAGTAAAAGACTGGGCAGGCGATGCAAAATGCCCCCAATAAAAAGTAGGGGCGCCATTGGTACACTAAGGGAAAACACCATAAGTGTCCGGGGACCAAAACTGTTTAACAGCCTCCCATCAAGCATTAGGGGAATTGCCAATAAACCCCTGGCTGCCTTCAAGAGAGAGCTGGACAGATACCTAAAGTCAGTGCCGGATCAGCTGGGCTGTGGCTCGTACGTTGGACTGCGTGCGGCCAGCAGTAACAGCCTAGTTGATCAGGCCCTGATCCATCGGGAGGCCTGGTCATGGACCGGGCCACGGGGGCGTTGATCCCCGGAATAACCTCCAGGTAACCAGGAATCTGTTAAACCAGAACTTGTTCCAGGAATTTTCTTTATGAGATCCGCATGCAATTGCCATGCCTTTTCACAAATGATCGACTCCACAACACTATCTCCAGCTAATTGGTTATTGTTGATCCACACCAACAATAACTTCTCCACATCTTCGATTATTGATGATCTTTGTTTCATTAGCATACTTACCCCATTCGCAACATTAGCTTCCTTGATTTCTACTTTTGTTGCCAGGATGGAAGTGATTATTGATCTGGATTTCCAAGACATCCTGGCCAGCTCCAGGACACACACACCAGTTTCGTACTTTGCTACAATTTCTCTTGAATTCAATCATGTTTCTCACTTTCTTTACCAAAGGGTTGGCACTAAGAACTTTCTTTGGGCAAATGGTGGCTTATTTCACAGTCGCACTCAATAAAAAGCCACTAAAAACAATGGATAATAACGAAATGTTTGGCTGAATGCACAGAACATTGCTCACTCACCCAGAAACACAGCCAGACTGACTCACGAACGCGGGGGAATGGTTGGCAGACACATCCAATACAGCGAATTTCCGAGCTGCCGGCCGAATCCAGGATAGAATTTCAGCCAAAAAAGCAGTCGAAATCAGATTCAGCCGATATCCAGGGTTCCACTGTACACAGAAGTAACAGAAATAAGACACGAGAGAGAGGGGTGGGCTGACTGCATCTTCTTGGACTGCAAGAAGGCCTTTGACACAGTTCCTCACAAGAGATTAGTGCAGAAGCTAGAGGATCAAGCACATATAACAGGAAGGGCACTGCAATGGATCAGAGAATACCTGACAGGGAGGCAACAACGAGTCATGGTACATGATGAGGTATCACAGTGGGCACCTGTGACGAGCGGGGTCCCACAGGGGTCGGTCCTAGGACCAGTGCTATTTTTGGTATATGTGAACGACATGATGGAAGGGATAGACTCAGAAGTGTCCCTGTTTGCAGATGATGTGAAGTTAATGAGGAGAATTAAATCAGATGAGGATCAGCCAGGACTTCAAAGAGACCTGGACAGACTGGACACCTGGTCCAGCAACTGGCTTCTTGAATTTAACCCTGCCAAATGCAAAGTCATGAAGATCGGGGAAGGGCACAGAAGACTGCAGACGGAGTATAGGCTAGGTGGCCAAAGATTGCAAACCTCGCTCAAGGAGAAAGATCTTGGGGTGAGTATAACACCGAGCATGTCTCCGGAAGCGCACATCAACCAGATAACTGCTGCAGCATATGGGCACCTGGCAAACCTGAGAACAGCGTTCCGATACCTTAGTAAGGAATCGTTCAAGACACTGTACACCATGTATGTCAGGCCCATACTGGAGTATGCAGCACCTATTTGGAACCCACACTTGATCAAGCACGTCAAGAAATTAGAGAAATTGCAAAGGTTTGAGACAAGGTTAGTTCCAGAGCTAAGGGGAATGTCCTATGAAGAAAGGTTATGGGAAATCGGCCTGATGACACTGGAGGACAGGAGGGTCAGGGGAGACATGATAAAGACATATAAAATACTGCGCGGAATAGACAAGGTGGAGAAAGACAGGATGTTCCAGGGAGGGGACACAGAAACAAGAGGTCACAATTGGAAGTTGAAAACTCATAAGTTGAAAAAGATTTAGGAGTCCTGGTTAGCAGTAATCTGAAACCAAGACAACAGTGCATAAGTGTTCGCAATAAAGCTAATAGAATCCTTGGCTTCATATCAAGAAGCATAAATAATAGGAGTCCTCAGGTTGTTCTTCAACTCTATACATCCTTGGTTAGGCCTCATTTAGATTATGCTGCACAGTTTTGGTCACCGTATTACAGAATGGATATAAATTCTCTGGAAAATGTACAAAGGAGGATGACAAAGTTGATCCCATGTATCAGAAACCTTCCCTATGAGGATAGACTAAGGGCCCTGAAACTGCACTATCTAGAAAGACGTAGAATTAGGGGGGATATGATTGAGGTGTATAAATGGAAGACAGGAATAAATAAAGGGGATGTAAATAGTGTGCTGAAAATATCTAGCTTAACCCTTTGACTGTTTCAGGGCCCTCTCTGAAACTGTCATTCTATGTCGCCAAATATTCGAAAAAAAAAAAATTAGTTTTTCTTATGAAAATGTTAGGAATATTTTTACTAGTGTTTTAAGCCTAAAAAAAATTTTTGCCATCAGTACTTACCGAGATATAGAGCCGCAAAGTTTGCAGAAATCGACGTGCGTATGGCAACAGCGGCGACTGCCGCCCACCCGGTATTCTTTTATTTACTCTAATTCAAAGGTTTCTTGCATTTTTCAATATTTTTCTTTTCCAGGTAACTTATGTGGCCTGTGAGACCAATGTAAGGTGCATTGTTCAAATATACACTCATTATTTACAACACAATAACAGAACAAACTTTATCACTATTAGTTTGTGTATACACTTTGTTTACACAAACAAACAATACAAAACAATGTTTATTACTATTGTTCCATAATATATATACATATGTACAGTCACTAAGCACGTTCCTAGAACTGCTGCAGCTTGTGGAACTCTTTGAAACATGGGTATATGCAGAGGGGCACTTCACACTCCTCACACATAAAACGAGTGTCTCTGCGTGTTTGTGGGCGTCTTGTGGTATGCATACATACATAACACCTCTTCTGAGCATTTTTCTTGGCAGTAGTAGGAGGCAGTTGTATGGGGTAGTGATCACCAGGCCTCAAACGAGATGACGTCTGTGGGCGCTGGTCTATTGCAGGAGTTGCTCCTTTGTACTTTGCAATTATTTGTCTGATTACTGACAGGCAAAATTCACCATATTTTGGTGTTTTGTTGGTCTTCAACTTGTATATGTTATAAGCATTTAGCATAGAGATATCAACAAGATGGAAAAAAAGTTTGATATACCACTTATAACTCTTGCGTACACAGTCTGCAAACCCAATCTGCATGTCACATTTGTCCACTAAGCGCATATTGAGGTTGTAGTCCATGACAGCTGCAGGCTTTAGAATGGGTTCATTGGTCTCTCTGTTGTCCCTGCCACTGGGTACCATTTCGTTTGTGTGAACTGATGTCAACAATGTGACATCACGTTTGTCATGCCACCGAAATGCCATGATGTCATTGGCAGCAAAGGCTTGCACCTCACCTCTGCGAGTGCCAGCGTCGAACCTTGGCATATGTTTGCGATTACCACGCACTGTGCCACACACGTCTGTCAAGTTCACTCGCAAGAAATCACTGAGTAAGGGGCTTGTGTACCAGTTATCAGTAAATAACATATGCCCCTTACCAAGATATGGTTCCATCATTGTTCGAACCACATCACCAGAGATACCCAATAACTTCATGGTATCTCTCAAAGTATTACTGCCAGTGTACACAATAATATCTAAAACAAGACCACTTCTGCAATCACACAGTACAAATAGCTTTATACCAAAGCGTTTCCTCTTGCTTGGTATATATTGCTTGAATGAGAGTCTTCCTTTGAATAAAATCAAGGACTCATCAATAACAAGCTTCCTGAAGGGATAAAAATACATGCAGCACTTTTGTTTCAGGTACATAAACACATTTCTTATCTTATATAACCTGTCGCTTCTGTCAGACCTGGTTTTGTCTGAAAAGTGTAACATACGCAACAGTATCAGGAAACGATTGACACCTATAATGTCACTAAAACCTGGAGTTGAAATCAGGCGATCTGTTGTCCAGTATGTGGTGACAGTGTGCTTATACACATGTGGCATAAGCATTATTGTGGCAAAAAACAGGTACATCTCTGCCACAGTTGTCTCCTTCCACTTGTGTAGCCGTGATTTTGGTGAGAGAATTGTATTTGCCATGGTGTATTCACAGTATGTGTTGGTTTCCCTGACAATGATGTCCATCAGGGGTTCATCGAAGAATAACTCAAAGCAGTCCAGTTCACTGGCATTGTTCCCAAGTGGACAAGATGGCTTTATTCCACTTTGTGTTTCATCAAAGTCATGGGGACTGGGAACAAACTCGTCACCGTCCTGCCAATCCCAGATGCGGTCTGCTGGTGGGGTCTGGATATTGTACCGTGGTTGTGGCTGTGCAGGTTGTGGTGGTGCAGGTTGTGGCAGTGTGGGGTAGGGTGAGGCTGGTTGTTCTGCTGAGTCAGCCGCGTGGCTAGTAGCGTGGCCCGGTGATGGTGCCACATGGGCCGTGCCACCCTCACTATCACCACCACTGCCTCCTCCCTCACTGTCACCATTCATACCCATCGTTACAATATCGTCATCTTCACTATCAGGTCGTGGTGTTGGGCCACGGGATGTGCTCCCAGAGTTTCTCCTTCCCCTTGGAACAACATATGAAACACTACCAGACCGCATGCTACGTCGTACATACTGGCGCTTCACTGGGGAATATTCACTCTCACTGTCACTAGAACTGCTTTCAATGACCTTGAAATCACTATCACTATCACTATCACTATCACTGCTATCATCAGGGTGTTGTACACGACCAAATAGTTTCCTCTTTCGTCCTGGTACAGGCGAAGGTGAATGTGAACAAGCCGGCACAGCACCAGAGGTCGAAGGTTGTGGGTCATCTGGGTTTTCGTCACTATTTACGTTATCCTGGGCACTTTTTTCGGTAACACTCACTTGAAAACCCTTGAATTCACTGTCACTGACATTTTCATCGCTGTTAGAGCTATCACTTGGGAACAAAAGACCTCCAATCCGCCGAGGAGTGAGGAACTTCTTACCGAGAGGCATGGTGAAAATGGACTGACAACATGGCGTTCCCACAATGCACCGCTAGGTCCCAGATTTTTTTCACAGGGTGCACACCGACCACTGAGACCCATTCTCTCCCGTGTAGGCCTACCAGGCCTTTGGCGCGCGATTTGAAGCCGCTAGAATTTGTGCGTATAAATACGTCAGAAACATTGGCTCGTAAGACGTATTTATACGTCGGAAACAGTCAAAGGGCTAGACAGGACTCGCAGCAATGGTTTTAAGTTGGAAAAATTCAGATTCAGGAAGGATATAGGAAAGTACTGGTTTGGTAATAGAGTTGTGGATGAGTGGAACAAACTCCCGAGTACAGTTATAGAGGCCAGAACGTTGTGTAGCTTTAAAAATAGGTTGGATAAATACATGAGTGGGTGGATGTGGGTGGGTGTGAGTTGGACCTCATAGCTTGTGCTACCAGGTCGGTTGCCGTGTTCCTCCCTTAAGTCAATGTGACCTGACCTGACTAGGTTGGGTGCATTGGCTTAAGCCGGTAGGAGACTTGGACCTGCCTCGCATGGGCCAGTAGGCCTTCTGCAGTGTTCCTTCGTTCTTATGTTCTTATGTCAGGAAGTATTTCTTCAGTCATAGAGTTGTCAGGCAGTGGAATAGACTAGAAAGTGACGTAGTGGAGGCGGGAACCATACATAGTTTTAAGACGAGGTTAGATAGAGCTCATGGAGAAGGGAGAGAGAGGATCCAGTAGCAACCAGTGAAGAGGCGGGGCCAGGAGCTAAGACTCGACCCCTGCAGCCACAAATAGGCGAGTACATGCACACACACACACACATAAGGAATTGTTCAAAACATTATAAACTGTGTACGTCAGGCCCATACTGGAGTATGCAGCACTAGTTTGGAACCCACACCTGGTCAAGCACGTCAAGAAATTAGAGAAAGTGCGAAGGTTTGCAACAAGGCTAGTTCCAGAGCTAAGGGGAATGTCCCATAAAGAAAAGTTAAGGGAAATTAGCCTGACGACACTGGAGGACAGGAGGGTAAGAGGACACATGATAACGACATACAAAATACTGCATGGAATAGATAAGGTGGACAAAGACAAAATCTTCCAGAGATGGGATACAGAAACAAGGGGCCACAACTGGAAGATGAAGACTCAGATGAGTCAAAGGGATGTTAGAAAGTATTTCTTCAGTCACAGAGTTATCAGGGAGTGGAACTGTCTGGCAAGTGATGTAGTGGAGGCAGGAACCATACATAGCTTTAAGACGAGGTATGATAAACCTCATGGAGCAGGGAGAGAGAGGACCTAGTTCCAATCAGTGAAGAGGCAGGGCCAAGAGCTGAGCCTTGACCCCTGCAACCACAATTAGGTGAATACACACACACACACACACACACACACACGTATACATTATGCTGAATATGTAAAACTTGTGATTTTGGCTTAAATAGCAATGCTCTTCTTGCCAAATAAGGTAAGCAAAAATTTGTGTATGCAATAATTGCGCAAAAAATCATTCTGAACCTAATGAAAAAAATATAATTCATCGTGTTTGTTCATTATTAAATTACTGTAACCTTATGTAAAATATATTTAGCTGGATTAGGCTAAATTAAATTGTGCTTGTTATAATAAGGTTAGGTAAGTTTTCTAAGGTTCTTTTGGTATAAAATTTTTAATTTTTACATTAACGTAAATGAAAAAATATAACTTTAAAGAAAGAAAATTTTAGAGAGGACTTAATTTTAAATGAGTTCTTGTTAACTGACCAGTTGTACCTATCATAATAATAATAATAATAATAATAATAATAATAATAATAATAATAATAATAATAATAATAATAATAATAATAATAATAATAACAATATATTTCTGCAAGTATGAGTACAAGATATACAGTCCTAGCTGACATCAATGACATACTACTAATAGAAAGCCGCTTCTTATTCAGAGTATTTCGGGCAAATTAGGTCAGATTTGTCCCAGGATGCAACCAAGACCAGTTGACTAACACCAAGGTCAACATTTTACTGATGGGGAACATAGACAACCGGTGTAAAGAAACATGCCCAATGTTTCTACCCTCGCTGGGAATCAAACCCAGACCCTCGCTGGGAATCAAACCCAGACCCTCGCTGTGTGAAGAGAGAGCTTTAGCCACCAGGGCATGGGGCACCTATTTGGCATGCCAGAGAGAGAGAGAGAGAGAGAGAGAGAGAGAGAGAGAGAGAGAGAGAGAGAGAGAGAGAGAGAGAGAGAGAGAGAGAGAGAGAGAGAGAGAGAGAGAGAGAGAGAGTGAGAGAGTGAGAGAGTGAGAGAGTGAGTGAGAGTGAGTGAGAGAGAGTGAGAGAGAGTGAGAGTGAGAGAGAGTGAGAGAGAGTGAGAGAGAGTGAGAGAGAGTGAGAGAGAGTGAGAGAGTGAGAGTGAGAGAGAGAGAGAGAGAGAGAGAGTGAGAGTGAGAGAGAGTGAGAGTGAGAGAGAGTGAGAGTGAGAGAGAGTGAGAGTGAGAGAGAGAGAGAGAGAGAGAGAGAGAGTGAGAGAGAGAGAGAGAGTGAGAGAGTGAGAGAGTGAGAGAGAGTGAGAGAGTGAGTGAGTGAGAGTGAGTGAGAGTGAGTGAGAGTGAGTGAGAGTGAGTGAGAGTGAGAGAGTGAGAGAGTAAGTGAGTGAGTGAGAGTATGAGTGAGAGTGAGAGTGTGAGTGTGAGTGTGTGTGTGAGTGTGTGTGTGAGTGTGTGTGAGTGTACAGGGTCCTGAATGATTCCTTATTAAAATGTCAGATTGCTGTTCTGAGGTTTGCTAGGCGCCCGTATGCTGCAGCAGTTATTTGGTTGATGTGCACTTCAGATGTGTCTGGTGTTATACTCACCCCAAGATCTTTTTCCTTGAGTGAGGTTTGTAGTCTCTGGCCCCCTAGACTGTACTCCATCTGCGGTCTTCTTTGCCCTTCCCCAATCTTCATGACTTTGCACTTTGTGGGGTTGAACTCCAGGAGCCAATTGCTGGACCAGGTCTGCAGCCTGTCCAGATCCCTTTGTAGTTCTGCCTGGTCTCTGATCGAATGAATTCTTCTCATCAACTTCAAGTCATCTGCAAACAGGGACACTTCGGAGTTTATTCCTTCCGTCACGTCGTTCACAAGTACCAGAAACAGCACTGGCCCTAGAACTGACCCCTGTGGGACCCTGCTGGTCACAGGTGCCCACTCTGACATACGTACGTACGTACGTGCGTGCATGTGTGTGTGTGTGTGTGTGTGTGTACTCACCTAGTTGAGGTTGCAGGGGTCGAGTCCAAGCTCCTGGCCCTGCCTCTTCACTGGTCGCTACTAGGTCACTCTCCCTGAACCATGAGCTTTATCATACCTCTGCTTAAAGCTATGTATGGATCCTGCCTCCACTACATTGCTTCCCAAACTATTCCACTTCCTGACTACTCTGTGGCTGAAGAAATACTTCCTAACATCCCTTTGATTCATCTGTGTCTTCAGCTTCCAACTGTGTCCCCGTGTTGCTGTGTCCAGTCTCTGGAACAACCTGTCTTTGTTCACCTTGTCAATTCCTCTCAGTATTTTGCAAGTCGTTATCATGTCCCCCCTATCTCTCCTGTCCTCCAGTGTCGTCAGGTTGATTTCCCTTAACCTCTCCTCATAGGACATACCTCTTAACTCTGGGACTAGTCTTGTTGCAAACCTTTGCACTTTCTCTAGTTTCTTTACATGCTTGGCTAGGTGTGGGTTCCAAACTGGTGCCGCATACTCCAATATGGGCCTAACGTACACGGTGTACAGGGTCCTGAACGATTCCTTATTAAGATGTCGGAATGCTGTTCTGAGGTTTCCCAGGCGCCCATATGCTGCAGCAGTTATTTGGTTGATGTGCGCTTCAGGAGATGTGCCTGGTGTTATACTCACCCCAAGATCTTTTTCCTTGAGTGATGTTCGTAGTCTCTGGCCCCCTAGACTGTACTCCGTGTGCGGTCTTCTTTGCCCTTCCCCAATCCTCATGACTTTGCACTTGGTGGGATTGAACTCCAGGAGCCAGTTGCTGGACCAGGTCTGCAGCCTGTCCAGATCCCTTTGTATTTCTGCCTGGTCTTCAATCGAATGAATTCTTCTCATCAACTTCACGTCATCTGGAAACAGGGACACCTCGGAGTTTATTCCTTCCGTCATGTCGTTCACAAATACCAGAAACAGCACTGGTCCTAGGACTGACCCCTGTGGGACCCCGCTGGTCACAGGTGCCCACTCTGACACCTCGCCACGTACCATTACTCGCTGCTGTCTTCCTGACAAGTATTCCCTGATCCATTGCAGTGCCTTCCCTTTTATCCCTGCTTGGTCCTCCAGTTTTTGCACTAATCTCTTGTGTGGTACTGTGTCAAACGCCTTCTTGCAGTCCAAGAAAATGCAATCCACCCACCCTTCTCTCTCTTGTCTTACTGCTGTCACCATGTCATAGAACTCCAGTAGGTTTGTGACATAGGATTTCCCATCTCTGAAACCATGTTGGCTGCTGGTGATGTGTGTGTGTGTGTGTGTGTGTGTGTGTGTGTGTGTGTGTGTGTGTGTGTGTGTGTGTGTGTGTGTGTGTGTGTGTGTGTGCGTGTACACTCACCTATTTGTGGTTGCATGGGTCGAGTCATAGCTCCTGGCCCCGCCTCTTCACTGACTGCTACTAGGTCCTCTCTCTCCCTGCTCCATGAGCTTTATCAAACCTCTGCTTAAAACTATGTATGGTTCCCGCCTCCAGTACATCACTTTCTAGGCTATTCCACGGCCTCTGTGTGTGGGGGGGGGGGCAAATATGTAGAACTAGCGATCTTGGCTTAAATAGCAAGGCTCATCTTGCCATACAGGAGAAGCGAAAATTTGTGTATGCAATAATTTCGCAAAAAATCATTCTGAACCTAACAAAAAAAATATATTTCACTGTGTTTGTTTGGTATTAAATTATTATAAACAAATCTAAAATATATTTAGTTGGGTTAGGCTAAAATAAATTGTTCTTGTTATAATAAGGTTAGGTAAGTTTCCTAAGATTCTTTTGGTGCAAAATTAAAAATTTTTACATTAACATTAATGAAAAAAAATGTACCTTTAAACATATAAGAGAAAATTTTTGAAAGGACTTAAATGAGTTCTTGCTAACTGACCAGTTTTACATGTTCTGCACAACATATATATATGTATATATATATGAATATATATATGTGTATATATATATGTGTATATATATATGTGTATATATATATGTGTATATATATATGTGTGTATATATACAGTGGACCCCCGCATAACGATCACCTCCCAATGCGACCAATTATGTAAGTGTATTTATGTAAGTGCGTTTGTACGTGTATGTTTGGGGGTCTGAAATGGACTAATCTACTTCACAATATTCCTTATGGGAACAAATTCGGTCAGTATTGGCACCAGAACATACTTCTGGAATGAAAAAATATCGTTAACCGGGGGTCCACTGTATATGTGTATATATATATATGTATATATATATATATATATATGTATATATATATATATATATGTATATATATATATATATATTTTTTTTAACAAGTCGGTCGTCTCCCACCGAGGCAGGGTGACCCAAAAAAAAGAAAGAAAATCCCCAAAAAGAAAATACTTTCATCATCATTCAACACTTTCACCACACTCACACATTATCACTGCTTTTGCAGAGGTGCTCAGAATACAACAGTTTAGAAGCATATACGTATAGAGATACACAACATATCCCTCCAAACTGCCAATATCCCAACCCCCTCCTTTAAAGTGCAGGCATTGTACTTCCCATTTCCAGGACTCAAGTCCGACTATATGAAAATAACCGGTTTCCCTGAATCCCTTCACTAAATATTACCCTGCTCACACTCCAACAGATCGTCAGGTCCCAAGTATCATTCGTCTCCATTCACTCCTATCTAACACGCTCATGCACGCTTGCTGGAAGTCCAAGCCCCTCACCCACAAAACCTCCTTTACCCCCTCTTTCCAACCCTTTCGAGGACGACCCCTACCCCTCTTTCCTTCCCCTATAGATTTATATGCTTTCCATGTCATTCTACTTTGATCCATTCTCTCTAAATGACCAAACCACCTCAACAACCCCTCTTCTGCCCTCTGACTAATGCTTTTATTAACTCCACACCTTCTCCTAATTTCCACACTCCGAATTTTCTGCATAATATTTACACCACACATTGCCCTTAGACAGGACATCTCCACTGCCTCCAACCGTCTCCTCGCTGCTGCATTTACCACCCAAGCTTCACATCCATATAAGAGTGTTGGTACTACTATACTTTCATACATTCCCTTCTTTGCCTCCATAGATAACGTTTTTTGACTCCACATATACCTCAACGCACCACTCACCTTTTTTCCCTCATCAATTCTATGATTAACCTCATCCTTCATAAATCCATCTGCCGACTCGTCAACTCCCAAGTATCTGAAAACATTCACTTCTTCCATACTCCTCCTCCCCAATTTGATATCCAATTTTTCTTTATCTAAATCATTTGATACCCTCATCACCTTACTCTTTTCTATGTTCACTTTCAACTTTCTACCTTTACACACATTCTCAAACTCATCCACTAACCTTTGCAATTTTTCTTTAGAATCTCCCATAAGCACAGTATCATCAGCAAAAAGTAACTGTGTCAATTCCCATTTTGAATTTGATTCCCCATAATTTAATCCCACCCCTCTCCCGAACACCCTAGCATTTACTTCTTTTACAACCCCATCTATAAATATATTAACCCTTTGAGGGTCGACAGGCCCTCTCCGAAACTCGTTCTCAGGGTCGGCCAAATTTAAAAAAAAAAAAAAATTATTTTCTCTTATGAAAAGATAGAGAATCTTTTCCCGATCATAAAGACACCAAAAGTTTGAAATTTGATAGAAAACTTACGGAATTATGCTCTCGCAAAGTTAGCGGTCTCGGCGATGTTTACGCATCGGCGATTTTGCCCACTTTGAGCCCCATTTTCGGCCAATTTCACTGTACTAGTCGACAAAAAACATGAATATTCCGCTAGAACTCCATTTTTTCTATCGAATGAGTGCAAGAAACCACCCATTTATAAATTCAACTATCCAGTACATTGGTCAGAATTTAGCAATTTTGCCAATTTCACACAAATTTCAAAAGATGCCAATTTCCGAATAGGGTCCAGAATAAACAAGAAAGACATTCCTGGCACTAAAATGACATTTCCTCTAGTCATTAGTCACGTCTCAAGGCCCCTCTTATATTCTTTTTCTTTCCACTTTGAATTTTTATTCTCACAAAAAATATAAGATTTACTGTTATGCAGACTACTGCATTAGTGTAAAAAATGGTATAAATATTATTGGTGCACTTGTGAAAGAATATTAGACTCACCAGTTGACGTGTATTGCATGCTCGGCACGATTTGTTTACTTTTGAAGTTTGGTAAAAATCGAACATTTCTGCTACTTTGAGCTCAATTTCAAGGCACCTTTCATTGTAAAACCAGTCAAAATCATCTCAATTTCTGTAATATGTCTTCCATTCTATAAAATGAGACCAAGAAAACTAGAATACAACAATAAATACCATACGAAAATACACTGCAAAGTCGCTGATTTATTAAAAAAAAAACGGTAAAAGTTTTTTTTTTCTCATTATGCACTGTGTGCTGCAGGATTTTTTTTAGACTGTGCACACTGACCACATAGACCCATTCTTTCATATGAAGGCCTACCAGCTTTCTCCCAATAGATTTGAGGCCGCTAGAATTTATGAGTACTAGTACGTCAAAAACCCCTACGCGTAAGACGTACTAGTACGACCAAAACCCTCAAAGGGTTAAACAACCATGGTGACATTACACATCCCTGTCTAAGACCTACTTTTACTGGGAAGTATTCTCCCTCTCTTCTACACACCCTAACCTGAGCCTCACTATCCTCATAAAAGCTCTTTACAGCATTTAGTAACTTACCACCTATTCCACATACTTGCAACATCTGCCACATTGCTCCTCTATCCACTCTATCATATGCCTTTTCTAAATCCATAAATGCAATAAAAACTTCCCTACCTTTATCTAAATACTGTTCACATATATGCTTCAATGTAAACACTTGATCTACACATCCCCTACCCACTCTGAAGCCTCCTTGCTCGTCCGCAATTCTACATTCTGTCTTACCTCTAATTCTTTCAATTATAACCCTACTGTATACTTTTCCTGGTATACTCAGTAAACTTATTCCTCTATAATTTTTACAATCTCTTTTGTCCCCTTTCCCTTTATATAAAGGGACTATACATGCTCTCTGCCAATCCCTAGGTACCTTCCCCTCTTTCATACATTTATTAAACAAAAGTACCAACCACTCCAACACTATATCCCCCCTGCTTTTAACATTTCTGTCATGATCCCATCAGTTCCAGCTGCTTTACCCCCTTTCATTCTACGTAATGTCTCACGTACCTCCATCACACTTACATTCTGCTCTTCTTCACTCCTAAAAGATGGTATACCTCCCTGGCCAGTGCATGAAATTACCGCCTCCCTTTCTTCCTTAACATTTAAAAGTTCCTCAAAATATTCTCGCCATCTACCTAATACCTCCCTCTCCCCATCTACTAACTCCCCTACTCTGTTTTTAACTGACAAATCCATACTTTCCCTAGGCTTTCTTAACTTGTTTAACTCACTCCAAAATTTTTTCTTATTTTCATTAAAATTTCTTGACAGTGCCTCTCCCACTCTTTCATCTGCTCTCCTTTTGCACTCTCTCACCACTCTCTTCACCTTTCTTTTACTCTCCATATACTCTGCTCTTCTTATAACACTTCTGCTTTGTAAAAACCTCTCGTAAGCTACCTTTTTCTCTTTTATCACACCCTTTACTTCATCATTCCACCAATCACTCCTCTTTCCTCCTGCCCCCACCCTCCTATAACCACAAACTTCTGCCCCACATTCTAATACTGCATTTTTAAAACTATTCCAACCCTCTTCAACCCCCCCACTACTCATCTTTGCACTAGCCCACCTTTCTGCCAATAGTCGCTTATATCTCGCCCGAACTTCCTCCTCCCTTAGTTTATACACTTTCACCTCCCTCTTACTTGTTGTTGCCACCTTCCTCTTTTCCCATCTACCTCTTACTCTAACTGTAGCTACAACTAAATAATGATCCGATATATCGGTTGCCCCTCTATAAACATGTACATCCTGGAGCCTACTCATCAACCTTTTATCCACCAATACATAATCTAACAAACTACTTTCATTACGTGCTACATCATACCTTGTATATTTATTTATCCTCTTTTTCATAAAATATGTATTACTTATTACCAAATTTCTTTCTACACATAGCTCAATTAAAGGCTCCCCATTTACATTTACCCCTGGCACCCCAAATTTACCTACTACTCCCTCCATAACATTTTTACCCGCTTTAGCATTGAAATCCCCAACCACCATTACTCTCACACTTGATTCAAAACTCCCCACGCATTCACTCAACATTTCCCAGAATCTCTCTCTCTCCTCTACACTTCTCTCTTCTCCAGGTGCATACACGCTTACTATAACCCACTTTTCACATCCAATCTTTATTTTACTCCACATAATCCTTGAATTTATACATTTGTAGTCCCTCTTTTCCTGCCATAGCTTATCCTTCAACATTATTGCTACTCCTTCTTTAGCTCTAACTCTATTTGAAACCCCTGACCTAATCCCATTTATTCCTCTCCATTGAAACTCTCCCACCCCCTTCAGCTTTGTTTCACTTAAAGCCAGGACATCCAGTTTCTTCTCATTCATAACATCCACAATCATCTCTTTCTTATCATTTGCACAACATCCACGCACATTCAGACTTCCCACTTTGACAATTTTCTTCTTATTCTTTTTAGTAATCTTTACAGGAAAAGGGGTTACTAGCCCATTGTTCCCGGCATTTTAGTTGACTTTTACAACACGCATGGCTTACGGAGGAAAGATTCTTATTCCACTTCCCCATGGATATAAAAGGAAAAGTAATAAGACCAAGAACTATTAAGATAAAATCAAAGAAAACTCAGATGAGTGTGTATAAATAAATGTGTACATGTATGTGTAGTGTGACCTAAGTGTAAGTAGAAGTAGCAAGACGTACCTGTAATCTTGCATATTTATGAGACAGACAAAAGACACCAGCAATCCTACCATCATGTAAAACAATTACAGGCTTTCGTTTTACACTCACTTGGCAGGACGGTAGTACCTCCCTGGGTGGTTGCTGTCTACCAACCTACTATTCATATATATTCATATATATTCATATAGTTTATTTGGACATGATACATAGTTGTACAAGGAATTATAGTACTAGTTGGGTGTACATGCCAAAAGCCCCTTGTATGCAAAGTATTATGGGCAGGCTTAAAATTAACTTAAAATTAACAAACAATGAAAGGTTCAGTTGTAGAAATTTCAGTAAACAATTTACAATATGAAGTACAATTGAGTGTATTTGAAACAATGAAATTTGAACATTTCGATATTGAAGCATTATAGTTGTACAAATTTGTCACATTACAATGTATAACAAACAAGACGATCAGTTTACTATATGTTGTCTTGACGTTTTAAGATTTAAGTAATTGGGAGAATTATTGGTAATGTTAAATATTGTGTGTTAATTATTTAGTCCTGGGTGAGTAAGTGGTTTTTTAGAAGAGTCTTAAATTAATTTTCAGGCCAGGTTACCTTAGTATGTTCTGGTAATGAATTCCAGATTTTGGGGCATATGTATGTATATATATATGTATATATGTACTTACTACTTTATCCTGCACTTGGGACATTTGTATTTCGAGGCAACTTCTTTGCACACCTGACACATGCTGACGATATCACACATCTCCATATTCAATTATTCTTCCCAATACTTGTAATTTTTCTTTTTTTTTTTCTTCAGGATACTTGTAGTTGTTTAGGATCCTTGTAGTTGTTTAGGATCCTTGTAGCTGTTCAGGATCCTTGTAGTTGTTTAGGATCCTTGTAGTTGTTTAGGATCCTTGTAGTTGTTTAGGATCCTTGTAGTTGTTTAGGATCCTTGTAGTTGTTTAGGATCCTTGTAGTTGTTCAGGATCCTTGTAGTTGCTTAGGATCCTTGTAGTTGTTTAGGATCCTTGTAGTTGTTTAGGATCCTTGTAGTTCTTTAGGATCCTTGTAGTTCTTTAGGATCCTTGTAGTTCTTTAGGATACTTGTAGTTCTTTAGGATACTTGAAGTTCTTTAGGATACTTGTAGTTCTTTAGGATACTTGTAGTTCTTTAGGATACTTGTAGTTCTTTAGGATACTTGTAGTTCTTGAGGATGCGTGTAGTTCTTGAGGATGCTTGCAGTTCTTTAGGATACTTGTAATTCTTCTTTAGGATATTTGTAGTTCTTTAAGATACTTGTAGTTCTTCTTTAGGATACTTGTAGTTTTTAAGGATACTTGTAGTTCTTTAGGATACTTGTAGTTCTTCTTTAGGATACTCGTAGTTTTTAAGGATACTTGTAGTCCTTCTTTAGGATATTTGTAGTTTTTATTATATTTGTAAAGGCCGCTGACAGTTTTACACAGTATGGTGCTCTGCTTCCTGGTATATGGAGAG
Organism: Cherax quadricarinatus; assembly: GCF_038502225.1. NCBI lineage: Eukaryota > Metazoa > Arthropoda > Malacostraca > Decapoda > Parastacidae > Cherax > Cherax quadricarinatus. The sequence continues at coordinate 17,383,510 of NC_091323.1, read as the reverse complement.
ATATTGTCTACAGCTAAGCCATGAAAGAACAGGAACAGGAATCCTTTTGTAACTAGAAACAGGAGTTATAAGTTACCCAACAGACCAGGTGGAGACACCTTGCTAGCACCAACAGTAGAGCGAGACGCACACACTTCACCTGTGTTCAGTACTGACTCCCCACCAAAACCATTGAAGAATTATCCGCAGAGGATAAATGGTGGTAGCTACAATTTAACTGATGAGAGATGCGCCTCCTGCGACTTGACCAGCAAGCAAAATAAGATGAGGACAAGCGTCCCAGTGAGAATGGGAGAAATTTGTCACTGATACACAGGCCAGAGAGAGACGTCCACACCGACGATTTCTGCAGAAATCCTCTTCTTCTTTGTTGGGTTTATCAGGGCCACTGACAGCATAAGCCGTATCGAGTCTGGTTTCTCGATGGAAAAATCGAGGAAGAGAGGAAAAATTGTTGCACAAGGCTGGGCGATGAGAGAAAATGAACAAAAGTTTCTTTGTAAATAGAGATAGAAACTTGAAGTTTCAATTAGATTTGGTGGACCCCCTTGCCAAGCCCCAGCAGAGAGGGACGCCCAAACCCCCACCTGAGTTCAGTAACCGGCTTCCCACCAAAGACCGTTAAAAAATTATCCGCAGAGCGGAAAAAAATGGAGCTGGTTAAAAGTAAGCCGATGTACAGGGCAAAATAGATGAGGACAAGCGTCCCAGTGAGAACGGGGGAAATTTGTCACTGATACTCAGGCGAGAGAGAGACGTCCACACCCAACGAAGGCTGGAGCAGAAGTGTCTGCAGAAATCCTCTCCTACAGATAACTGCACGAGTGATGAGACCTTGTTGTTGTTGGTGGTCACTCAGGGCCACTGAGACTCACTTTCTAGAACTCTACCACACGGGGTGCTGTATAGTCCTTGTGGCTTAGCGCTTCTTTTTTTTGATTATAATAATAATAATAATCTACCACACGGGAGTCCAGGAGAGAAATATTGGCCAAATCTGGGCGGGAATGAGAAAGGAAACAAAGTTTTCTCGAGAAAGAGGAACGGGAACGGGTGATTCTCGACTTAGATAAAGTGGACCTCAGGCCTAAATACTGGCAGACTCAGACGTCTTACTCTCTGAGCAAACACATCTGCACTCCATCAACACCAGCGCTAATGACCCATTCTTTTTTTTTTAAGAAGCTCACGATGTATAGAGTAACTGTCCGAGTTCGATTCCCGGTAAGGATAGAAACATTGGGCATGTTCCTTTACATAGGTTGTCTATTTCCTCATCAGTAAAATGGGTACCTGGGTGTTAGTCGACTGGTATGGGTCGCATCCTGGGACAAAACTGACCTAATTTTCACGAAATGCTCAGCATAACAAGCGGCTTTCTATATAGTAGTATGTCGAAGATTGAGACACTTATGCAACATATGGGAATCTTTATTGAGGAAACGTTTCGCCACACAGTGGCTTCATCAGTCCAATACAAAGTAGAAAGGTGTAAGGAGAGGAGGAGTTTTAGGTAATCAGTCCCTCAGCCTGGAGTCGATGTGTTCAGTCCATCAATCTTGTAGAATGTGCAGCATAGGAACGAACGAACGAACGAAAGTTCAGGTAAGATCCCAAATGGGATGAGCGGGGAAGACGGGACAGACGAAGAATAGTGCTGGAGAGGAGTGTTCTTAGTCGTAGAAATAGAGCCAGGGCTTAACCCAGCAGCGAAGGCGATCGTGGGACAGATATTGAGAAGAGAAATTCAGGCTCTTCTGTTGGGACTCCGGTGGGGTGAGCGGGAAGGAAGGGACATGCGACGTTTAGCGCTAGAGGAGTGAAGAACTGAGCCATGTCTTAACCCAATAGCTAAGGCGAACGTGGGTCAGAGAATGGTACCTGTCATAGAATCCAAGGTCATTTGTAAATAGGGTTACGAGCAGGATCATGCAAGGAGTAGAAAAGGTTGTGTTGGTTTGTGGGTCTGCGAATGTCTTCGGCAAGGAGAGAGGTCCAGTAGTCATGTCGTGTCTCAAGTTTGTCTATCTGTCTGTCACTGAGCGTCTTCCAGTACAGATTCAGCGCAGGGATGTCTAATTGGGCATGGAGAGATTCGCTTGTGGCGAAGTCCTCCCATCTGACATCAAGCACCCAGCGCAGCGCCTTGTTCTGGACATGCTGCAGTTTAAGTAAGTTTGTTTTTGTGTACGAATGGTATATAATACCGACAAGATGAGAGTAAGACACATGTGCAACATCTGGGTATCTTTATTGTAGACGTTTCGCCATCCAGTGGCTTTATCAATACAAATTCTAGGACATAACTTGAAGACAGTAGAACTATGTACAGAAGATGAGGTAATCAGTCCCTCAACCTAGGAGTAGGTGCGAACAGCACCATAGTCGTGGAGATTCTGAAGCAGAAGAAAGAATCCTGGCGCTTATATAGTAACGTCAGGTGAAGCAGACGAGGGCAAATTCACTGGTAGGCGGGATTCCCCAGTGGAAGTAGGTCCTTCCCAAAGAGATGGGTTAGTTGTAGTAGTAGTTGTCGTAGTCGTGAAGGTTATGTACATGTCCTCAGAATTAAGATTCCATTCTGAGGACATGTACATAACCTTCACGACTACGACAACTACTACTACATAAGAAATGTCACCATATCAAAAACAATATACTCAGATCACAACATAATTGAGGTTCAGACATGTATGCGAGGAGCCCCAGACCGACAAAATGAGACTAGTCACGAGGGAGCATTCACCAAATTCAACTTCAATAACAAAAACATAAAGTGGGACCAAGTAAACCAAGTCCTAACCGATATAAGCTGGGAAGATATACTAAGCAACACAGACCCAAACTTATGCCTAGAACAGATTAACTCGGTGGCACTCGATGTATGCACAAGGCTTATTCCTCTAAGAAAAAGGAGGAGTAGATGTAAAATAGAAAGAGACAGGCGCTCCCTTTACAGGCGACGGAAAGGAATAACAGAGCGGCTAAAAGAGGTCAATATATCTGAAATGCGCAGGGAGACACTGGTCAGAGAAATAGCAAGCATCGAACTTAAGCTAAAAGAATCCTTTAGGAGTCAGGAATCGCGGGAAGAACTAAAAGCTATAAATGAAATCGAAAGAAACCCAAAGTATTTCTTCTCCTATGCCAAATCAAAATCGAGAACAATGCCCAGTATTGGGCCCCTACTTAAACAAGATGGGTCCTACACAGATGACAGCAAGGAAATGAGTGAGCTACTCAAGTCCCAATATGACTCAGTTTTTAGCAAGCCGCTAACCAGACTGAGAGTCGAAGATCAAAATGAATTTTTTATGAGAGAGCCACAAAATTTGATTAACACAAGCCTATCCGATGTTATCCTGACGCCAAATGACTTCGAACAGGCGATAAATGACATGCCCATGCACTCTGCCCCAGGGCCAGACTCATGGAACTCTGTGTTCATCAAGAACTGCAAGAAGCCCCTATCACGAGCCTTTTCCATCCTATGGAGAGGGAGCATGGACACGGGGGTCGTCCCTCAGTTACTAAAAACAACAGACATAGCCCCACTCCACAAAGGGGGCAGTAAAGCAACAGCAAAGAACTACAGACCAATAGCACTAACATCCCATATCATAAAAGTCTTTGAAAGGGTCCTAAGAAGCAAGATCACCACCCATCTAGAAACCCATCAGTTACACAACCCAGGGCAACATGGGTTTAGAACAGGTCGCTCCTGTCTGTCTCAACTACTGGATCACTACGACAAGGTCCTAAATGCACTAGAAGACAAAAAGAATGCAGATGTAATATATACAGACTTTGCAAAAGCCTTCGACAAGTGTGACCATGGCGTAATAGCGCACAAAATGCGCGCTAAAGGAATAACAGGAAAAGTCGGTCGATGGATCTATAATTTCCTCACTAACAGAACACAGAGAGTAGTCGTCAACAGAGTAAAGTCCGAGGCAGCTACGGTGAAAAGCTCTGTTCCACAAGGCACAGTACTAGCTCCCATCTTGTTCCTCATCCTCATATCCGACATAGACAAGGATGTCAGCCACAGCACCGTGTCTTCCTTTGCAGATGACACCCGAATCTGCATGACAGTGTCTTCCATTGCAGACACTGCAAGGCTCCAGGCGGACATCAACCAAATCTTTCAGTGGGCTGCAGAAAACAATATGAAGTTCAACGATGAGAAATTTCAATTACTCAGATATGGTAAACATGAGGAAATTAAATCTTCATCAGAGTACAAAACAAATTCTGGCCACAAAATAGAGCGAAACACCAACGTCAAAGACCTGGGAGTGATTATGTCGGAGGATCTCACCTTCAAGGACCATAACATTGTATCAATCGCATCTGCTAGAAAAATGACAGGATGGATAATGAGAACCTTCAAAACTAGGGAGGCCAAGCCCATGATGACACTCTTCAGGTCACTTGTTCTATCTAGGCTGGAATATTGCTGCACTCTAACAGCACCTTTCAAGGCAGGTGAAATTGCCGACCTAGAAAATGTACAGAGAACTTTCACGGCGCGCATAACGGAGATAAAACACCTCAATTACTGGGAGCGCTTGAGGTTTCTAAACCTGTATTCCCTGGAACGCAGGAGGGAGAGATACATGATTATATACACCTGGATAATCCTAGAGGGACTAGTACCGAACTTGCACACGAAAATCACTCACTACGAAAGCAAAAGACTTGGCAGACGATGCACCATCCCCCCAATGAAAAGCAGGGGTGTCACTAGCACGTTACGAGACCATACAATAAGTGTCAGGGGCCCGAGACTGTTCAACTGCCTCCCAGCACACATAAGGGGGATTACCAACAGACCCCTGGCAGTCTTCAAGCTGGCACTGGACAAGCACCTAAAGTCAGTTCCTGATCAGCCGGGCTGTGGCTCGTACGTTGGTTTGCGTGCAGCCAGCAGCAACAGCCTGGTTGACCAGGCGCTGATCCACCAGGAGGCCTGGTCACAGACCGGGCCGCGGGGGCATTGACCCCCGAAACTCTCTCCAGGTAAACTCCAGGTAAACAACTAACCCGTCTCTTTGGGAAGGACCTACTTCCACTGGGGAATCCCGCCTACCAGTGAATTTGCCCTCGTCTGCTTCACCTGACGTTACTATATAAGCGCCAGGATTCTTTCTTCTGCTTCAGAATCTCCACGACTATGGTGCTGTTCGCACCTACTCCTAGGTTGAGGGACTGATTACCTCATCTTCTGTACATAGTTCTACTGTCTTCAAGTTATGTCCTAGAATTTGTATTGATAAAGCCACTGGATGGCGAAACGTCTACAATAAAGATACCCAGATGTTGCACATGTGTCTTACTCTCATCTTGTCGGTATTATATACCATTCGTACACAACTTGTCAGACACTGCAACATCATGGAATCTTAATTCTGAGGACATGTACATAACCTTCACGACTACGACAACTACTACAACAACTAACCCATCTCTTTGGGAAGGACCTACTTCCACTGGGGAATCCCGCCTACCAGTGAATTTGCCCTCGTCTGCTTCACCTGACGTTACTATATAAGCGCCAGGATTCTTTCTTCTGCTTCAGAATCTCCACGACTATGGTGCTGTTCGCACCTACTCCTAGGTTGAGGGACTGATTACCTCATCTTCTGTACATAGTTCTACTGTCTTCAAGTTATGTCCTAGAATTTGTATTGATAAAGCCACTGGATGGCGAAACGTCTACAATAAAGATACCCAGATGTTGCACATGTGTCTTACTCTCATCTTGTCGGTATTATATACCATTCGTACACAACTTGTCAGACACTGCAACATCATGGAATCTTAATTCTGAGGACATGTACATAACCTTCATGACTACGACAACTACTACTACAACTAACCCATCTCTTTGGGAAGGACCTACTTCCACTGGGGAATCCCGCCTACCAGTGAATTTGCCCTCGTCTGCTTCACCTGACGTTACTATATAAGCCCCAGGATTCTTTCTTCTGCTTCAGAATCTCCACGACTATGGTGCTGTTCGCAACTACTCCTAGGTTGAGGGACTGATTACCTCATCTTCTGTACATAGTTCTACTGTCTTCAAGTTATGTCCTAGAATTTGTATTGATAAAGCCACTGGATGCAACATCCCAGCAGCCTCCGGATGCAACATCCCAGCAGCCTCCGGATGCAACATCCCAGCAATTCCAGGAACAGCTGTTAAAAATTGACCACTGTCTGGAAAATCTTCCAGCTCCTGCACCCAACATCTTGCTCCTGGGGGACTTCAACTTAAGGCACCTAAAATGGAGGAATATAGCAAATAATATTGTTGCAGTAATAACACCAGGAGGCAGCTCTGATGAAAACTCACACTCACACGAGCTTTTAAATCTCTGCACAAAATTCAATTTAAACCAGCAAATAATAGAGCCTACTAGACTGGAGAATACACTAGACCTCATCTTCACTAACAATGATGATCTGATAAGAAATGTCACCATATCAAAAACAATATACTCAGATCACAACATAATTGAGGTTCAGACATGTATGCGTGGAGCCCCAGACCGACAAAATGAGACTAGTCACGAGGGAGCATTCACCAAATTCAACTTCAATAACAAAAACATAAAGTGGGACCAAGTAAACCAAGTCCTAACCGATATAAGCTGGGAAGATATACTAAGCAACACAGACCCAAACTTATGCCTAGAACAGATTAACTCGGTGGCACTCGATGTATGCACAAGGCTTATTCCTCTAAGAAAAAGGAGGTGAAGATGTAAAATAGAAAGAGACAGGCGCTCCCTTTACAGGCGACGGAAAAGAATAACAGAGCGGCTAAAAGAGGTCAATATATCTGAAATGCGCAGGGAGACACTGGTCAGAGAAATAGCAAGCATCGAACTTAAGCTAAAAGAATCCTTTAGGAGTCAGGAATCGCGGGAAGAACTAAAAGCCATAAATGAAATCGAAAGAAACCCAAAGTATTTCTTCTCCTATGCCAAATCAAAATCGAGAACAACGTCCAGTATTGGGCCCCTACTTAAACAAGATGGGTCCTACACAGATGACAGCAAGGAAATGAGTGAGCTACTCAAGTCCCAATATGACTCAGTTTTTAGCAAGCCGCTAACCAGACTGAGAGTCGAAGATCAAAATGAATTTTTTATGAGAGAGCCACAAAATTTGATTAACACAAGCCTATCCGATGTTATCCTGACGCCAAATGACTTCGAACAGGCGATAAATGACATGCCCATGCACTCTGCCCCAGGGCCAGACTCATGGAACTCTGTGTTCATCAAGAACTGCAAGAAGCCCCTATCACGAGCCTTTTCCATCCTATGGAGAGGGAGCATGGACACGGGGGTCGTCCCTCAGTTACTAAAAACAACAGACATAGCCCCACTCCACAAAGGGGGCAGTAAAGCAACAGCAAAGAACTACAGACCAATAGCACTAACATCCCATATCATAAAAATCTTTGAAAGGGTCCTAAGAAGCAAGATCACCACCCATCTAGAAACCCATCAGTTACACAACCCAGGGCAACATGGGTTTAGAACAGGTCGCTCCTGTCTGTCTCAACTACTGGATCACTACGACAAGGTCCTAAATGCACTAGAAGACAAAAAGAATGCAGATGTAATATATACAGACTTTGCAAAAGCCTTCGACAAGTGTGACCATGGCGTAATAGCGCACAAAATGCGCGCTAAAGGAATAACAGGAAAAGTCGGTCGATGGATTTATAATTTCCTCACTAACAGAACACAGAGAGTAGTCGTCAACAGAGTAAAGTCCGAGGCAGCTACGGTGAAAAGCTCTGTTCCACAAGGCACAGTACTAGCTCCCATCTTGTTCCTCATCCTCATATCCGACATAGACAAGGATGTCAGCCACAGCACCGTGTCTTCCTTTGCAGATGACACCCGAATCTGCATGACAGTGTCTTCCATTGCAGACACTGCAAGGCTCCAGGCGGACATCTGTGGTGACGTGTACTTAGCTTCAGTGGTGACGTGTACTTAGCTCTGTGAAGACCTGTTTGTGTGCTCTCTGTGAATCTGAACCAGGATGCCCTCTCTTGAGCAGCTTTACCAGCAGCTGAGAGAAGAACTCAGAGTTGCTAAACTGGAGATACGGCGATTAACGGAGGAGAACAAGAGGATTCGTAGTAATCCTCCTGTTGTGAGTCCCCAGGTTAAGAGGGGAGCTTGGTCAGTGGCCGGGCAACATGGAACCAAGCTGAAGATTAAGAAAACGGTTGGAGAGGCAGAAACAACGAGAAACCAGAAGACTACCGTGGAAACTTCCAACTCATTCTCGGTGCTACCTGACGAATGTGAGTGTTCTACTGGGAATGCCACAACGAGCACCAAGGAAGCATTGGCAGACGTGAGTGAGACATCCCTAGAAACCCCAACGAAGACCATCGAGAACGTCATGACGAATTCTACAAGTGGTGTAATGCTACCTGGCGAATGTGAGTCGACTACTCGGAGCATCACTACGGACGACGCCAAGGAAGGTAAAAACATTGTTGTTGTTGGGGATAGCCAGATTAGGTACATGGATAGGGCATTCTGTTTGAAGGATAGGAGTAGGAGGCAGAGAGTGTGTTTTCCTGGGGCTGGGATGAAGGATATTGTTAGCCGTCTGGATGACATCATGAGAGGTAATGGGAGCAATCCTATTATCTGTCTCAGTGCTGGAGGCAACGATGTTGGCAGACGTAGGAGTGAGGACCTGATTAGCAGGTATAGGTCAGCAATAGAGATAATTAGGAAGAAGGGTGGGAAACCTGTCATATGTGGCATTTTGCCAAGGAGAGGAGTTGGAAATGAATGGTTGTCCAGAGCAATTGGTGTCAATTGCTGGCTGGACAAATACTGTAAGGAAAATGTGGTAACATTCATTGACAACTGGGACCTCTTCTACGGCAGAAATGACATGTATGCCAGGGATGGGGTTCACTTGTCTAGGTGTGGGGTGGGAGCACTGGCCAACACAGTGGAGGGAGCTGTTAGGTCTTTAAACTAGGAATAGTTAGTGGTATGGGTTTTGGCGGGAAAACTGTGAAGTCGCAGGGTAGTAACATGAGTACTAGGAGAACTAGTAATAGGCAAAATGAGGAGGATATTGGAAAGCCATTGGCACCAATTGACAATGACAGTAATAGGTTTAGTGGAATAACAGAAAGGAGCAGGAAGGGTAAAGAGATAGGAGGGTCCTTAAGTATATATTACACAAATAGTCGCAGTGCTAGGAATAAGATGGACGAGTTGAGACTAGTTGCTAGTGCAGGTAACATAGATGTATTTGCCATTACTGAGACGTGGTTTAATTCAAAAAGTCGGGACATGCCTGCAGAATGTCACATTCAGGGTTTTAAATTGTTCCAAGTAGATAGAAGTATCGGGAAGGGGGGTGGGGTGGCACTGTATGTCCGAGATCGCTTGAACTGTTGCATAAAAACGGGTATTAAGTCTGAAGTAACACATACAGAGTCTGTTTGGATAGAATTTTCAGAGGGGCATGAAAAATTAATTTTAGGTGTGATATACCGTCCCCCAAATTTAGATAGGGACCAGGGGAGACTACTATGGGAGGAAATTGTTAGGGCCACAAGGCACGATAATGTAGTAATTCTAGGAGACTTTAACTTTAGTCATATTGATTGGAATTTCTTGACTGGGAATTTAGAATCATACGATTTCTTAGAAGTAGTTCAGGATTGTTTTTTGAAGCAGTTTGTGACAGAACCTACAAGGGGTAATAACCTGCTTGACTTAGTTCTGGCAAACAATGAATCCCTTGTTAATAATTTAGAAGTTTCAGAGGAACTGGGTGCTAGCGACCACAAATCAATTACATTTAGAATTGAATGGAAGTATGATAGTAGGGATAACTCAGTAACAGTCCCAGATTTTCGCTTAGCAGATTACGATGGGCTTAGAGAACACTTATCATCTGTTGACTGGGGTAATGAAGAGAGCTATCAATATGACAGTTTTCTGAACACAATACATGCTGCTCAAAGAACGTTTATCCCTTATAAGGAAATTAGATCAAATAGAAATGACCCAAAATGGATGAATAATAGGCTGAAATATCTACTAGGGCATAAGAAAGGAATTTATAGGCGTATCAAAAGAGGCGAGGGTCATCTTATGAATCAGCATATTGACATTAAGAGGGACATTAAAAAGGGGATAAGAAAAGCTAAAAGGGACTATGAAATTAAAGTTGCTAGGGATTCTAAAACTAACCCAAAAAGTTTTTTCCAGGTCTATAGAACAAAAGTCAGAGATAAGATAGGTCCCCTTAAAAATAACTATGGGCATCTTACTGACAAAGAGAATGAAATGTGCTCGATTTTAAATAATTATTTTCTCTCGGTTTTTACACAGGAAGACACTAATAATATTCCGGTAATTAATTTTTATAGTGGATCAGAAGAAGATAAATTATGTAACATCACAGTCACTAGTGAATTGGTTGTGAAGCAGATAGACAGACTGAAGCAAAATAAGTCACCGGGTCCTGATGAGGTTTTTTCAAGGGTTCTAAAGGAATGCAAAATGGAAGTCTGTGAACCATTAACTAATATTTTTAATTTATCTCTTCAAACAGGTGTAGTGTCTGATATGTGGAAGATGGCTAATGTAATTCCTATTTTTAAAACAGGGGACAAGTCGTTACCGTCAAATTACCGCCCAATAAGCCTGACCTCAATTGTAGGCAAATTACTAGAGTCAATTATAGCTGAGATTATAAGAAACCATCTCGATAAGCATAGCTTGATTAATGATACTCAGCATGGATTCACAAGAGGCCGGTCTTGTCTAACTAATTTATTAACTTTCTTCAGTAAAGCTTTTGAGGCTGTTGACCACGATAAAGAATTTGATATTATTTACTTAGATTTTAGTAAGGCATTTGATAGAGTTCCGCACCAAAGACTGTTGAAGAAAGTAGCAGCTCATGGCATTGGGGGAAGGGTGCTCTCGTGGATCGAATCATGGCTCACAGACAGGAAGCAAAGAGTGTCCATAAATGGGGTTAAATCCGAGTGGGGATCAGTAACAAGTGGCGTTCCACAGGGATCAGTCTTGGGCCCGTTGTTGTTTATAATATATATCAATGATCTTGATGAAGGAATTACTAGTGATATGAGCAAATTCGCCGATGACACGAAGATAGGTAGGATAATTGATTCAAACGTGGATGTTAGGGAACTTCAGGAGGATTTAGACAAACTCTACTCTTGGTCAGAAAAGTGGCAGATGCAGTTCAATGTAGATAAATGCAAGGTTCTGAAGCTCGGGAGTGTCCATAACCCTAGCACTTATAAGTTAAATAATGTAGAACTTAACCATACAGATTGCGAAAAGGACTTGGGGGTTATGGTAAGCAGCAACCTTAAATCAAGACAGCAATGCCTAAGCGTACGTAATAAGGCAAATAGATTACTGGGATTTATATCAAGAAGTGTAAGCAACAGAAGTCCAGAGGTCATACTGCAGCTTTATACATCATTAGTAAGGCCTCACCTAGATTATGCAGCTCAATTCTGGTCTCCATATTACAGAATGGACATAAATTCGTTAGAAAACATTCAGCGTAGGATGACTAAATTAATATATAGCATTAGAAATCTTCCTTATGAAGAAAGATTGAAGACTCTTAAGTTACATTCACTTGTTAGACGAAGAATGAGGGGAGACCTGATCGAAGTGTATAAGTGGAAGATAGGTATTAATAAAGGGGATATTAACAAGGTCTTGAGGATATCTCTCCAAGAGAGAACCCGCAGTAATGGATTTAAATTAGATAAGTTTAGATTTAGAAAGGACATAGGAAAGTATTGGTTTGGAAATAGGGTAGTTGATGAGTGGAACAGTCTACCTAGTTGGGTTATTGAGGCTAGGACTTTGGGTAGTTTCAAATTTAGGTTGGATAAGTACATGAGTGGGAGGGGTTGGATTTGAGTTGGACTTGCACATCAGAGCTTATTTCTTGGGTAGCATTGAAAATTGGGTTGGTCAAATGTTTGTTAGTGGGATGAATTGTAAAGGACCTGCCTAGTATGGGCCAACAGGCCTGCTGCAGTGTTCCTCCTTTCTTATGTTCTTATGTTCGGCGAAACGTCTACAATAAAGATGCCCAGATGTTGCACATGTGTCTTACTCTCAACAAGTTTGTTTTTGCTGCAAGAGAGAGGGCTAGAGGAGAGTAAGTTATCAGAGAACGTATTAGGGATTTGTAGATGTGTAGTTTGGTGCGTTGAGAGGCACGTTTCAGCTTGTAGAGGCCCGCAAGGGCCTTACTAGCTATTGCATGCCTTGAGTGAATGTGTCAGTGTAAACGAAGAAGGTAGTCAAGATTAACGCCAAGGACTGACAGATTGTGTGATGGGGATGTAAGTGCGGGTGTCAGCTGTTCTGAGCTCGACAGGTAATGGAGGATCACGTTTCCTGTAGTTAAAATACGTAATGCTGGATTTAGCTGCATTGGTTTTGATCCTCCATTTTTGTTCCCAGATGGCTATCCTGTCGACCTCATTTTGTGTTTTGTGTGTGAGTGTATCTATATTGGCATGAGTGATAAGTTATGTAATGTCGTCTGCATAGGCTAGTGCAGCATAGGGCCGTAGACGTGGCTTATATACTGTAGTCAGGTGAGCCGAAGCAGGAGGAGGCGGGGTCATAGTGGCACCATCCCCTAGTCGAAGTAGTTCGTCCAAAGACTGGACAAGTTTTGAAGAAGTCTTTGTACCAAGATCCCATGATGCTGCAGTGTCTGACAGATATGATAAATGGTTAAAAACCCGACAAATTGAAGATTGAGACACTTATGCTGCTCCCATATGTTACATAAGTGTCTCAATCTTCAACTTGTGGGTTTTTTAACCATTTATCACATCTGTCAGACACTGCAGCATCATGGGATCTTGTTACAAAGAATACTTCAAAACTTGTCCAATCTTTGGACGAAGACCAAAGATTGATGAGTGGAACAGTCTACCTAGCTGGGTTATTGAGGCTAAAACCTTGGGTAGTTTCAAGTATTGGTTGGATAAATACATGAGTGAGAGGGGTTGGATTTGAGTGGGACTTGCATATGAGAATGGATAGAGCTATCAGAGCTTATTTCTTGGGTGGCATTGAAAATTGGGTTGGGCAAATGTTTTTTTAATGGGATGGATTGTAAAGGACCTGCCAAGTATGGGCCAATAGGCCTGTTGCAGTGTTCCTCCTTTCTTATGTTCTTATGACTAGTGGATGGTACCACTATGACCCCGCCTCCTCCTGCTTCGCCTCACCTGACTACAGTACATAAGCCACGTCTACGGCCCTATGCTACAAATTCTACAAGATTGGTGGATTGAGCACATCGACTCCAGGCTGAGGGACTGATTACCTCAAACTCCTCCTCTCCTTACACCTTTCTACTTTGTATTGGACTGATGAAGCCACTGTGTGGCGAAACGTTTCCTCAATAAAGATTCCCATATGTCTATCTTCAATTTGTCAGTTGTTTAACCATTTATCACATAGTAGTATGTCATTGATGTCACCACGGACTGTATACCTTGTACATGTACTTGTAGAAATAAAGATATATTATTATATTATCATACATAGTAACATGTATAAATTACCTAGGATAATAAAAAAAAAGTCAGTGTGATTTATTTCCACTGGAGTCCTACTTTCCGATATAGGGCAAAGACATAATGTCCACAGCTGAGGGGTGAAAGAAAAGGGAACAGGAATTCCCTTTGCAAAAAGAAACACTAAAAGTTCCCAATTAGGCCAGGTGGACGCTCTCAACTAAGCTCTGGCAGAACAGTACTACCTGACACCATCACCTGATTTCAATAATCGAAGTTGATGACTCACGAAATCGTAATGACATGATTGCAAACAAACCACATCTCGGGCGGGCCTTGAACCCGCGGTCAGAGAGTCTCAAAACTCCAAACCGTCGCGTTAGCCACTGGACCAGCTGATGATTGCGCGTGATTAGTTTCTCGGCATATTGGAAGAATAGATGGGCATAGTGATATGAGAACATAAGAAAAGATCACTGAAGCAGGCCTACCGGCCCATGCTAGGCAGGTCCAAGTCATGTAGGTGAATGGTTCAGAGAACCGATAAGTTGATGAATTAGACACATGTACAACACTTAGGTGTCTTTAATGAGGAAGCATTTCGCTACACAGTGGCTTCATCAGTACGTACAAAGGAGTGAATATCAAAGTGGTATACAAAACCGACAAGTTGGTAAGTAAGACACATAGGCGATATTTAGGCATCTCTATTCCGAAACGTTTCGCATACACAGAAACCAGTCCTATGCAAATTCTATGCACTTGGTACTTGCAGGCATGGAGTATCTGGAAAAATAGATGGGACGTGCAGTTTTGACCACCCCAGAAAATGCCGAGCCCATATGACAACAGGAAAATACAACCTCCCTTCATGTAATCTTTTCCACCCTGAAAAGTGTCACTCTTCAGTTCAGGAAAGACAATGCTATAACTTGTGTTGCCAGGCACACCACATAAAGGGGACAAGAAAATATAAAACACCCAGATCATGGGAAAATCTGGGTAGCCACAACCACTCTAGAGAGAGAGGTTTTTCAGCGCCAGGAAGGAAAAAAAGCTGGCAGGAAATCGTACACCAGCTCCGATCATTTCTGGAGTGGAATCACAGTCGATGGCCTCCACTCCAAAATAACAGATATTAATGCCAGCAAAAAAAAAAAGACCTCCTCCCCACATACCACCAATCCGACGACATTCGTCTTGCAAAATACAGGGTCTAAAGTCACCAACGAACAACAAAATACCTTTCACAAGTGCAACTAATGTGACATTTAATTGTGGCAACGTTTCGCTCTCCAGGAGCTTTATCAAGCCATTAAATGTCACATTAGTTGCACTTGTGTCCTTTTACTTTACATATTGTCGGTAATTCTACCAACTTTATTACAAAATGCCTTTCATCCATGGACTGCTTACAGAGTCAAATGCAATGTTCACGGTTTTCACAGAGACCCACATAAAGGATCACTTTGATAATTAAATATGGAAAAGGGAAAGGTTGGCCTGTATATCAGAGTCACTTGTATGCTCGGAACTACTAAATGCCTTAAATGATATAGTTGAAGATTTAGCAGTAAAGATCAACCAAAACCTGGTCATTGTGGTTGTATACAAGCCTCCGGATGCAACGTTTCAACAACTCCGGGAACAACTTTTGAAAATTGACCACTGTCTGGAAAATCTCCCAGCTCCTGCCCCCAGCATCTTGCTCTTGGGGGATTTCAACCTAAGGTACCTAAAATGGAGGAATACAGCAAATAATGTTGTAGCAGAGATAACACCAGGAGGCAGCTCAGATGGAAACTCGCATACACACGGGTTTTTAAATCTCTGCACCAAATTCAACTTAAACCAACAAATAATAGAGCCAACAATATTGGAGATTACACCGGACCTCATCTTCACTAACAATTTTTTTTATTATTTTTTTTATTTTTTATGTCTTTGCAAACAGTACATTGAGATTTTATATTTACAATAGTGGGTTGCAATGCAAAGAGAGCATCTATTATGCCTAGGCATTATGGACCAACTTAACATTATTGGCTTAGAGACTACTTAACACTAAGGATTTTATCATAGTTGTACAGTAGGACAGTAATTATTTCATAGTTGAACAGTAGATTATTAATTATAAGTGAATTAAATTTGTATAAGACAAAGGATATATTCACATAGTCTTTTAGTTTAATATGTTTATTATGCACCCCATACCCATCCTGTGGGCGGTAGCCAAAAAATTACAGAGGTACGTAATTGGTCTATTCAATTCAATTCAATTCAATTCAATTCAATTCAATTCAAAGTTTATTCTCTATAAGGATTACAATGCTGAGTTTACAGAAATTTGGTTATTGTGTGGTTTACATGTAGTAAAATTGTGATTACAGAGTGTACCACTAGAACGCTTAGCATGGCTAGGCATTTTGGGCAGACTTAGTTTTATTCTTAATTGTAAAATATTACAAATTATGAGGTAAGTTGGTATTATGGCTAAGTGACTAAATACTAGTTTGTGAGTTTAGCAATGTGAATGCTTTTGTTTTGGCACAGTACATAGTTTCAGTATTGGAGTATCACAGGATTCATTATTTTAAGATTGAGGTTAATATTTCTGTTTATGGTCAAATGAGTGAGTGAGTGTAAGTGTGAACCACCAGGTGGTATTCGTGTAGTTAGTTGACGGGGTGTATCAGGGAGATAAGATGTTTTCTAATGGTAGTTTTGAAGGTGATGAATGTGTCTGCAGTTCTAGAGTTCTCAGGTAGGGTATTCCAGATTTTATGGCCTTTGACATACATTGAATTTTTGTAAAGGTTTAGTCGGACACGGGGAATGTCGTAGAGATGTTTGTGTCTGGTGTTATGCCTGTGGGTTCTGTCACAACTATCAAGAAAGCGTTTTAGGTCAAGGTTGATATTAGAGTTTAAGGCCCTGTAGATGTAGATTGCACAGTAGTAAGTGTGGATGTACTGAACTGGGAGTAAGTTTAGGTCTATGAAGAGTGGGGGGGTGTGTTGCCAGGGATGGGATTTAGTGATTATTCTTACTGCAGCTTTTTGTTGGGTTATTATTGGCTTTAGGTGTGTTGCTGCGGTTGATCCCCAAGCACAAATAGCATAGGTGAGGTATGGATAAATAAGTGAGTGGTATAGTGTGAGAAGGGCATTTTGCGGCACGTAGTATCGTATCTTGGAGAGGATCCCAACCGTTTTGGATACTTTTTTGGTTATATGCTGGATATGGGTGCTGAAATTCAGGTTGTTGTCAAGGTATAAGCCTAGGAATTTGCCCCCATTATTTCTGGTAATTAGAGTGTTGTCAATCTTAATGTTAATTTGTGCATCTCCTGCTCTGCTACCAAACATAATATAGTAGGTTTAGTCAGTGTTAAGCGTAAGTTTATTGGCTGTCATCCAAGTCGATATTTTAATCAGCTCCTCATTCACAATGGTGTTGAGGGTGGCAAGATTAGGGTGAGAGATGACATAAGTCATGTCATCAGCAAAGAGAATGGGTTTCAGGTGTTGGGATACGTTTGGAAGGTCATTGATGTATATGAGGAAGAGCAGGGGACCAAGGACACTTCCCTGCGGAACTCCAGTATCAAGTGGCCGTGTTGCTGATGTTGTGTCTTTAATGGTGACGTACTGATACCTATTAGTAATGTAAGATTTGAAATAAGCAAGCGCATGGCCTCTAGGGACTGGACTCCAAAGATTTGATAGCTGAGCAAGTTACAGAGGTAATGAACTCACAATTTACAAAAGTAATGAACTCACAATTTACAAAGGTAATGAACTCCAGGTAGGTCTAGTCACAATCATGACAAGTTACAAAGGTATTTACAGATTACAGAGGTACGTAATGGGTCCAGGGACTGGGCCCCCAAAGTTTTGATAGCTGAACTAGGTACAAAGGTAATGAACTCACAAGTTACAAAGGTAATGAATCCTGTAAGAATGGTTACTTACGTTTATACATGGCTACAATCATGAACAAATTATAGAGTAATGAGCAATTAACACTTCCACATCCGGTCACAACTCTAATGAGTTATTGGTGCAAATATTGATTGTTGAGTCACACACACACTCACACTCACACACACACACACACACACACACACACACACACACACACACACACACACACACACACACACACAAACTCATACACACACAGTAGGGACAGCGAGCGCGCTAGTCACGCCGTCGGTGCTCCGGGGATTTAAGTGTTCTGCAAGGGTTGCTAAGTGTGTCAGGGTAGTCAACAATCCTAGAGGTGTTTTTTTTAATTGCCTGAGCCACACAAGTGTGGGGAGAGCCACAATTTTGAAAGTGATCTGGAAAATAAAAGCGTTGTGGCGCAGGCTAGTGTGAAGGTGGCGTTGCCAAGTGTCACCCAAGAAAGGTAATAAAGTGAAACAATCGTGTGACCAGTGAAAGAAATACAGTGAATAGGGTACATTATTAACGAGAAGAAATTGAGGTGGATCTACGCCAGGACGTACATCGAGCTGGATCTACGCCAGGACGTCACATCGACCTGGACAATCTACATTGCTACAGCTGCACTACAAGTACTGTATCACCTATGAGTGGTTGTTTGGGTGTGGGGTCCAGGTTCCAATTAACCGCCAAGCTGAATGTGAATGGTCTAACTCTCATAGCACGATAAAGAATAGGCACTCAAGTATTCAATAAGGTTTAGCAAATGGTAATTCATTGAACAAGGCAATTAACTCACTATAAGCAGGTGATATAGGCAACACTGCAAGGGTGGGAGTCAGGTCACAAGAGGTTGTGGACACAAGCGACAACTGAGAATCTACATTACACTCCAAGCACAAGCCACCTACTTTTCAGACACATAATAAACCCACACATAATTCGACACATAATTACACACACACACACACACCCACATACACACACACACACACACACACACACACACACACACACACACACACACACACCCACATACACATACACACACACACACACACACACACACACACACACACACACACACACACACACACACACACACACACATACACACACCCACATACACACATACACACACACACACACACACACACACACACACACACACACACACACACACACACACACACACACACTGTAAGTACGGTAAGTCCCAGGAGGTTGGGGTGTCAGGTCACAAGAAGGTGTGGGCAGCCAAGGACCACTGAGACTTACCTTAAACGCACAAGCCACCTACCTTTCAGTACATAATAAACCCACACATAATTCCACACACAATTACACACAAAATTACACACTCACACACACACACACACACACACACACACACACACACACACACACACACACACACACACACATATCCAGACACACATACACTCCCCCCTCACCACCGACATCTCACTACTTCCCCTGATCCCTCCCCTCCCTCGATCACCCTCCCCTCCCCCGTTCACCCCAAACCCTCCCCACCCCTCCCCACTCAGCTCCCACATAGCCACAGTTCCTCCACTACTTCCCCCCCCCCCCACACTCTGACACACACACTACTAACCTAACATACAGAACTACATAGGTTTCCCACTCTGAGGCAATCAGGATAAAACAAAAATGGGTTGCCAGAGAGCAACAAGAAAAACCAAGGGACAGGAGGAGGAAAATGCAAAGGAAGATTGGGCAGCAGAGCTCATAAAAAGGGATCATGAATGGGAAAAGAAACTAGAAGAACTTAGCATGAGAATGGAAGAGAGGATAGATATGGAAAGCAGGAAGTGGGAGGTGCATGTCAAAGCAGCAGAAGCTAGGATACAGAGTTTAGAAGAGGAATTGAAAAATCTGAAACAGCCTAAAGAACTAAAGAACATTTTGGGATTGACAACAGAGACTGCTACCTCAGCCACAAATAAGGGGACTGTAGGGAAAGAAGGGGCACAACTGCATGGAGATGCTCTATCAGAGGAGACTGTAGCAAATGAAAGAGCTAAGCTTTATGTGGAGGCCCTAACAGACAACAACAGAGCCCAAGGAAAGCCGAGAAGGGAAAATGACAGGCCACTGAGCCCAAGTACATTAGCCAGTGAAACTGATGAAAGGAAAGCTGCAGTGGAGGAAACCAAATTAAATGAGGGGATACACAGGGATATGCAGTGGGAGAATGAAAGGGTGAGGTCAGTCTTTGTGTATGGGCTCCAGGAAGTCGAAGGGGAAACATATGAAGCAAGAAAACAAGGGGAAAAAAAAGCAATTGAAAGCATCATGAAAGCAATAGGAGAAGACGATATGACCCAGCTGGAAAATTTTCGGAGAATAGGGGGGTTTGTAAAAAAAAGAACCCGGCCAGTGAGAGTGACCTTCAAGGCAGAAGCGACTCGGACCAGGATCCTGCAGGAGAAAGCACGATTAAGGGACATGACGGCATACAGGAGGGTGTATCTCGACCGCGACAGAACACAAGAAGAAAGGAAGAAACTGAGAGAGATGGTACAAAGGCGAAAGGAGGAAAGAGAGGGGATGGAGAAGACAGACAGGAGATCCCAGACCCAGGAAGAAGATCTAATACAGCCTCCCTCACAACTTTCTATAGAAGCCTCCCAACCAGGTCAACCCCAGTGCAACCAAACACTCTAAATCAAAACACCCATGCCACATCCAATGCCCCCACCCACTACATTACAAACTTCACCCCCACAGCAACAACCCATAGTTCCTTACCAGGTCTCCCACTTCCCCAACCCCAATATACTTCCCAGACCACAGTCTTAGAAAAGAAGTTGAAGGTGTGGTATACAAATGCAGATGGAATAACAAACAAGTATGAGGAGTGGCACAAAAGAATCAAAGAGACATCCCCAGACATAATAGCACTCACAGAAACAAAACTCACCAGAATAATAACAGATTCAATCTATCCATCCGGATATCAAATCTTCAGGAAAGACAGAGGGAGGAGAGGGTGAGGAGGAGTTGCACTGCTCATTAAAAACCAGTGGGGTTTTGAGAAAATGGAAGGAATGGATGGCATGGGCGAAAGGGACTACTTAGTAGGAACAATACAGTCTGAGGGACATAAGGTGATAATTGCAGTAATGTACAACCCACCACAGAACTGCAGGAGGCCAAGAGAAGAATACGATGAGAGCAACAGAGCAATGATCAACACACTAGCCGAGGTGGCCAGGAGAGCACACATGGGGGGAGCAAAGTTACTAGTTATGGGTGATTTCAATCGCAAGGAGATTGACTGGGAAACCCTGGAGCCCCATGGGGGTCCCAAAACATGGAGAGCCAAGCTGATGGATGTGGTACTGGAGAACCTCATGCATCAACATGTTAGAGACACTACCAGAGAGAGAGGAGAGGATGAACCAGCAAGGTTGGACCTTGTATTCACCATGAGTAGTTCGGACATCGAGGGTATCATGTATGAAAGGCCCCTGGGAGCTAGTGATCATGTGGTTCTGTGCTTCGACTACATAGTTGAGCTCCAAGTGGAGAGAGTAGCAGGAATAGGCTGGGAAAAACCAAACTACAAAAGGGGGAACTACTCAGGCATGAGGAACTTCCTTCAAGACATTCAGTGGGAGAGGGAACTGACAGGAAAACCAGTACAAGAAATGATGGACTATGTAGCAACAAAATGCAAGGAGGCAGAGGAGAGGTTTGTTCCCAAGGGAAACAGAAATAATGGGAAGAACAGAACGAGTCCTTGGTTCACCCAAAGGTGTAGGGAGGCAAAAACTAGGTGTACTAGAGAATGGAAAAGGTAAAGAAGACAGAGAACTCAGGAAAATAAAGAAATCAGCCGAAGAGCCAGAAACGAATATGCACAGATAAGAAGGGAGGCTCAGAGACAATATGAAAATGACATAGCATCAAAAGTAAAGACTGACCCGAAGCTGTTGTACAGCCACATCAGGAGGAAAACAACAGTCAAGGACCAGGTAATCAGACTGAGGAAGGGTGATGGGGAATTCACAAGAAACGACCGAGAGGTATGTCAGGAGCTCAACACAAGATTTAAAGAAGTATTTACAGTGGAAACCAGTAGGACTCCAAGAAATCAGAACAGGGGGGCACACCAGCAAGTGCTGGATGAGGTACATATAACCAAGGAGGAGGTGAAGAAGCTGCTATGCGAACTTGACACCTCAAAGGCGGTGGGACCAGACAACATCTCTCCATGGGTCCTTAAAGAGGGAGCAGAGATATTGTGTGAGCCATTAACAAAGATCTTCAACACATCATTTGAAACTGGGCAACTCCCTGAGGTATGGAAAATGGCAAATGTAGTCCCAATTTTTAAAAAGGGAGACAGACATGAGGCACTAAACTACAGACCTGTATCACTAACGTGTATAGTATGCAAGGTCATGGAGAAGATCATCAGGAGGAGAGTGGTGGGGCACCTGGAAAGAAACAAGTGTATAATTGACAACCAGCACGGTTTCAGGGAAGGAAAATCCTGTGTCACAAACCTACTAGAGTTTTATGACAAGGTGACAGAAGTAAGACAAGAGAGAGAGGGGTGGATCGACTGCGTATTTTTGGACTGCAAGAAGGCTTTCGACACAGTTCCTCACAAGAGGTTACTGCAAAAGCTAGAGGACCAGGCACACATAACAGGAAAGGCACTGCAATGGATCAGAGAATATCTGACAGGGAGGCAACAACGAGTCATGGTACGCGACGAGGTGTCAGAGTGGGCGCCTGTGACAAGCGGGGTTCCACAGGGGTCAGTCCTAGGACCTGTGCTGTTCTTGGTATACATGAACGACATAACGGAAGGCATAGACTCAGAAGTGTCCTTGTTTGCAGACGATGTGAAGTTAATGAGAAGAATCGAATCGGACGAGGATCAGGCAGGACTACAAAGAGATCTGGACAGGCTACAAGCCTGGTCCAGCAACTGGCTCCTTGAATTTAACCCTGCCAAATGCAAAGTCATGAAGATTGGGGAAGGGCAAAGAAGACCGCAGACACAATATAGATTAGATGGCCAAAGACTGCAAACCTCACTCAAGGAAAAAGATCTGGGGGTGAGTATAACACCGAGCATATCTCCTGAGGCGCACATCAATCAGATAACTGCTGCAGCATACGGGCGCCTGGCAAACCTACTGATAGCGTTCCGATACCTCAGTAAGGATTCGTTTAAGACTCTGTATACCATTTACGTCAGGTCCATACTGGAGTATGCAGCACCAGTTTGGAATCCACACCTAGTCAAGCACGTCAAGAAATTAGAGAAAGTGCAAAGGTTTGCAACAAGACTAGTCCCAGAGCTACGGGGATTGTCCTACGAAGAAAGGTTGAGGGAAATCGGCCTGACGACACTGGAGGACAGGAGGGTCAGGGGAGACATGATAACGACATATAAAATACTGCACAGAATAGACAAGGTGGACAAAGACAGGATGTTCCAGGGAGGGGACACAGAAACAAGAGGTCACAATTGGAAGTTGAAGACTCAGATGAATCAAAGGGATGTTAGGAAGTATTTCTTCAGTCATAGAGTAGTCAGGCCATGGAATAGCCTAGAAAGTGATGTAGTGGAGGCGGGAACCATACATAGTTTTAAGGCGAGGTATGATAAAGCTCATGGAGCAGGGAGAGAGAGGACCTAGTAGCAATCAGTGAAGAGACGGGGCCAGGAGCTATGAATCGACCCCTGCAACCACAAATAGGTGAGTACAAATAGGTAAGTATACACACACACACACACACACACATATATATATATATATATATATATATATATATATATATATATATATATATATATATATATGTTGGCGCTTTCCATACTTCCCGATATATATTATACATACTACCAGCCAACGTGAGTATTCTTACCCCATCCACGTATCGAAAACCCCCCAATGACAAATGAGGAGACCTCATCCACTTCACCGGATCAATCTGTTCCACCAGTTGAGGAGAAAGACATAGCTACCACTGACTTCCCAGATGAAGTCAAGCATTTGTTGACTCTGTTGAACAAACGTCGTAAAGCCATTGCCTTACCAGGTGAGAAGATGGGTATAACGAACTTATTGTCCCATCGTATTCCACTTGAACCTGGTACTAGACCTATCTATATACCTGCGTACAGAATGCCTCATTCACAAGTTGCTGTCGCAGAAGAATTGATCAATCAAATGCTTGATGATGGAGTTATTGCACCTAGCAATTCACCTTGGAATGCGCCCTTGATCCTAGTACCTAAGAAGGATGGTACTTGGCACCCAGTGATTGACTTTAGGAAGTTAAATGCGAAAACTATTCCAGATCGCTTCCCACTCCCTGTACTGGGTGATCTTTTACGTCACATCGGAGATAACAAAGTCTTTTCAACCCTGGATTTGTTACAAGGGTTTTGGCAAGTCCCTCTTCATGAGGACAGCCAAGAGCTAACTGCATTCTCCACTCCTACAGGTCATTATCACTTCCTCCGTATGGCGTTTGGATTATGATCCTCCCCTATCACGTTCTCAAGGTTCATGACTAATATCTTTAGAGGTCTCATAGGTAATGCACTTATGGTGTACTTAGATGACGTAATCGTCATGTCTAAAGACGTGGATACACACTTGAAAAGGCTTGATGTAGTACTTGGTAAGCTTGAAGAAGCCAATTTAAAGATCAAACTGTCTAAATGTCAATTTTTCAGATCAGAAATTAAGTTTCTTGGTCACGTAGTCACTCCTAGAGGGGTTACGACTGGCCAAAGTAAAGTAACTGCAGTACTAAATTTTTCAACTCCCAAAACTGCTGATGCCGTAAGATCCTTTGTGGGCTTAGCAGGTTTTTATAGATCTTTCATTGCCAATTTTTCTTCCATAGCTGCTCCTCTAACTGAGTTGCTTAAGAAAGATGCTCCTTTTGTTTGGACCTTCCGTCAAGAAAGAGCATTCCAAACTCTAAAAGAAAAACTAACATCTGCTCCAATTTTGAAATTTCCAGATTTTTCTAAGCCCTTCTATCTGACAACTGATGCTAGTTCTATTGGCATAGGTGCCGTACTAGCTCAGAAGACTGATGGCAAGTACAATGCAGTTGCATTTGCTAGCCCAGTCCTAACGAAGGCTGAACGTAATTATACAGTAACTGAGCAAGAAGCTTTAGCAATAGTATGGTCTTTAAAGCACTTCCGAGACATTATTTATCAGTACTCTGGTCATGTCTTGACAGACCATGCTCCACTGATACCTTTATTCCAAAACAAACAACCTACTGGAAGGTTAGCCAGATGGACCTTGACTATCCAAGAGTTCAATCCGACCTTTGAACACTTACCTGGCAAGTCAAATGTAGTCGCAGATGCCTTATCGCGACATGTTAGTATAGTAACTGCAGACCCTCCATTTAGTGCTGAAGATGTAAAGAATGCTCAACGAACAGATCCCATGTGGTCTGGTGTGATTCGATTCCTGCTCCAGGAAGATCTTATTCTGACTGTGAAGCCACCAGCACCCATCAGTGACTTTGTCATGAACCAAGAATTACTGTATCGAGCAGCCGAGTTGGGTACTCCTAGCAGAAGAGTTTACCAGTTAGTAATTCCACAGTCACTAGTGAATGTAGCCTTACAGCTAGTTCACGATGTACCAGGTGTTGTGCACCCTGGTATGGATCGTTCAGTAAAACAAGCCAGATTGAAATACTTTTGGCCTCATATGGCAACTGATATTTCTGAGTATGTTAAGAAATGTAGTGTCTGCATGCAACATAAAGGTAATGCTAATGGTCCTAATCCAATCCAAGTGTATCCAACCACTAGCGAACCGTGAGAAAGAGTTACGCTTGATTTGTTAACTAATTTCCAATGTTCCCTCCAGGGCAACAAACATCTATGTGTTATGGTAGACCATTTCACCAGATATTGTGAGTTAGTTCCTATTGCAGATAAGACTGCCGAGACAATAGCTAAAGCATTTAAAGAATGCATTATCTGCAGGCATACCACCCCTAAGTCCCTAGTAACAGATAATGGAGGTGAATTCTGTAATGAGATTCTTGAAAATTTGTGCACCTTGTACAAGATCTCTAAATCCACCATTGTTCCTCATCATCCTGCCAGCAATGGGTTAGCGGAACGAACCAATAAAAAAGTACTTGATGTCTTGAGAGCCACTATCAATCCCAACAGTGAAACTTGGGATGAAGTTATACCTGATGTGAAGTGTGCTATAAATTCTGCTTACAATGTTTCCATAGGTGACACTCCACATTATGCATTGTAAGGTGTTGATAAACGTTTGCCTTATGAGTTGCTATATTCTAATCCGAAACCAAATTACAACCCTGATGATTTCATAGCAACTCGTACCAGCTTAGCTCAAAGTGTTTTTAGAAGAATCCGTGAAACACTTCATAAATCAACAGCAGAATTTACAGGAGTCGCAAACACTCGAGCAAAGCCATCCAAAATCAAAGTAGGTTCGAGAGTTATGCTGACTAACTTTAACAAAACGTCTGCAATGCCTAAGCTTGATCAAAAGTTTGTTAGTCCTTATCGAGTAGTTGAACATATCACTGGTAATAAGTATAAGGTTAGAGAAATTAGTAATGGTCAGTATAAAGAATCGCATTTAGATCATATGAAGTTAGTATGTGATGATAATGATGCTCCAACCCAGACTAATGTGACAGACTCTGACAATCCTCCTGATCCTGTACTCTCTACCTCTGATACTCAGTCAGACGATCAACCTGAATGTCTTTATTCCCTACGTAAACGACAGGTATTGAGAAATCCTCAAGTATCATTTGTAACTACCAATTCAGATTTGCCTCAAATACAGCATGAGTTAGCCAGTGCAACAGAGTTTGATCCTCCCAGAGATGACACCCATTCTGCATATGTCAATCTCACCCTAGCAGAGTTGGGGTTAAATGTAAATAAAATGTATAGATGAATAATTACAGTATCAACTTATCAGTATTCAAGAATTTTTTTTTGTGTTCACGTTCTCTCCGAATTCTGAGAGTTAACAGTCTAGATTTGAGTACACCGAATCTGCCTTCTGTTAAACACTTCTTTCTTTGTATATATTCCTTCCTCAGAATCCGTAGATCACATGAATACAGATCGATAGATAAGATAAGATAAGATAAAACCAATATTGCAAACCAGAAATACCGCAGGAAATAGCAAACAAGAGGACTCCAATAGCAATAGTGAGGATAAATTACCAAAAACAACTGGTGGGAGCTCCATTGTTGGTGCTAAGGAGGATAGGAATAAGACAGGGAAACATGCACCAACAGGGAATACAGTCACAGAAACCCAAGGCAAACGGAAACCAAGCCTGTGCACATACTATGCACTTGGTATCTGCTGGCATGGGAAATCTGGAAAAACAGATGGGACATGCAACTATGACCACCCTAGAAAATGTCATGCCCATATGACAACAGGAAAATGCAAACTCCCTTCCTGTAAGCTTTTTCACCCTGAAATGTGTACCTCTTCAGTACAGGAAAGACTGTGCTATAACTTAAATTGCCAGGCATACCATCTAAAGGGGACAAAAAGATACAAAACATCCAGGCCATGGGAAAACCTGGGTAGCCACAGCCACTCAAGAGGGAGAGGTTTTTTAGTGCCAGGAAGGAAAAAAAACTGGCAGGAAATGGCAGAAATCGTACACCAAATCCAGTCATTCCTGGAGTGGAACCACAGTCGATGGCCTCCACTCCAAACCAACAGATACAGATACTAATGCCGGAAAAAAAATCCCCCCCCAGTACCAACAATACCACCAGTCCGATAACATTCTTCTTTGCAAATATACAGGGTCTAAAGCCAGCAATAAACAACAAAATACCTTTCATCCGTGGACTGCTTGCAGAGGCAAAGGCAATGTTCGCGGCTTTCACTGAGACCCACATAAAGGATCACTTGGACAACGAAATATGGATCCCAGGTTACAACCTATACAGATGTGACAGAGTGAACAGGCAAAAGGGGGGGGTTGGCCTGTACATTGCAGAGTCACTTGTTTGCACAGAACTGCTTAATGCCTCAAATGACGTAGTGGAAGTTTTAGCAGTAAAGGTCGAGAACCAAAACCTAGTCATTGTGGTAGTCTACAAGCCTCCGGATGCAACATCCCAGCAATTCCAGGAACAGCTGTTAAAAATTGACCACTGTCTGGAAAATCTTCCAGCTCCTGCACCCAACATCTTGCTCCTGGGGGATTTCAACTTAAGGCACCTAAAATGGAGGAATATAGCAAATAATATTGTTGCAGTAATAACACCAGGAGGCAGCTCTGATGAAAACTCACACTCACACGAGCTTTTAAATCTCTGCACAAAATTCAATTTAAACCAGCAAATAATAGAGCCTACTAGACTGGAGAATACACTAGACCTCATCTTCACTAACAATGATGATCTGATAAGAAATGTCACCATATCAAAAACAATATACTCAGATCACAACATAATTGAGGTTCAGACATGTATGCGTGGAGCCCCAGACCGACAAAATGAGACTAGTCACGAGGGAGCATTCACCAAATTCAACTTCAATAACAAAAACATAAAGTGGGACCAAGTAAACCAAGTCCTAACCGATATAAGCTGGGAAGATATACTAAGCAACACAGACCCAAACTTATGCCTAGAACAGATTAACTCGGTGGCACTCGATGTATGCACAAGGCTTATTCCTCTAAGAAAAAGGAGGAGTAGATGTAAAATAGAAAGAGACAGGCGCTCCCTTTACAGGCGACGGAAAAGAATAACAGAGCGGCTAAAAGAGGTCAATATATCAGAAATGCGCAGGGAGACACTGGTCAGAGAAATAGCAAGCATCGAACTTAAGCTAAAAGAATCCTTTAGGAGTCAGGAATCGCGGGAAGAACTAAAAGCCATAAATGAAATCGAAAGAAACCCAAAGTATTTCTTCTCCTATGCCAAATCAAAATCGAGAACAACGTCCAGTATTGGGCCCCTACTTAAACAAGATGGGTCCTACACAGATGACAGCAAGGAAATGAGTGAGCTACTCAAGTCCCAATATGACTCAGTTTTTAGCAAGCCGCTAACCAGACTGAGAGTCGAAGATCAAAATGAATTTTTTATGAGAGAGCCAAAAAATTTGATTAACACAAGCCTATCCGATGTTATCCTGACGCCAAATGACTTCGAACAGGCGATAAATGACATGCCCATGCACTCTGCCCCAGGGCCAGACTCATGGAACTCTGTGTTCATCAAGAACTGCAAGAAGCCCCTATCACGAGCCTTTTCCATCCTATGGAGAGGGAGCATGGACACGGGGGTCGTCCCTCAGTTAGTAAAAACAACAGACATAGCCCCACTCCACAAAGGGGGCAGTAAAGCAACAGCAAAGAACTACAGACCAATAGCACTAACATCCCATATCATAAAAATCTTTGAAAGGGTCCTAAGAAGCAAGATCACCACCCATCTAGAAACCCATCAGTTACACAACCCAGGGCAACATGGGTTTAGAACAGGTCGCTCCTGTCTGTCTCAACTACTGGATCACTACGACAAGGTCCTAAATGCACTAGAAGACAAAAAGAATGCAGATGTAATATATACAGACTTTGCAAAAGCCTTCGACAAGTGTGACCATGGCGTAATAGCGCACAAAATGCGCGCTAAAGGAATAACAGGAAAAGTTGGTCGATGGATCTATAATTTCCTCACTAACAGAACACAGAGAGTAGTCGTCAACAGAGTAAAGTCCGAGGCAGCTACGGTGAAAAGCTCTGTTCCACAAGGCACAGTACTAGCTCCCATCTTGTTCCTCATCCTCATATCCGACATAGACAAGGATGTCAGCCACAGCACCGTGTCTTCCTTTGCAGATGACACCCGAATCTGCATGACAGTGTCTTCCATTGCAGACACTGCAAGGCTCCAGGCGGACATCAACCAAATCTTTCAGTGGGCTGCAGAAAACAATATGAAGTTCAACGATGAGAAATTTCAATTACTCAGATATGGTAAACATGAGGAAATTAAATCTTCATCAGAGTACAAAACAAATTCTGGCCACAAAATAGAGCGAAACACCAACGTCAAAGACCTGGGAGTGATTATGTCGGAGGATCTCACCTTCAAGGACCATAACATTGTATCAATCGCATCTGCTAGAAAAATGACAGGATGGATAATGAGAACCTTCAAAACTAGGGAGGCCAAGCCCATGATGACACTCTTCAGGTCACTTGTTCTATCTAGGCTGGAATATTGCTGCACTCTAACAGCACCTTTCAAGGCAGGTGAAATTGCCGACCTAGAAAATGTACAGAGAACTTTCACGGCGCGCATAACGGAGATAAAACACCTCAATTACTGGGAGCGCTTGAGGTTTCTAAACCTGTATTCCCTGGAACGCAGGAGGGAGAGATACATGATTATATACACCTGGAAAATCCTAGAGGGACTAGTACCGAACTTGCACACGAAAATCACTCACTACGAAAGCAAAAGACTTGGCAGACGATGCACCATCC
Source organism: Cherax quadricarinatus (assembly GCF_038502225.1). NCBI lineage: Eukaryota > Metazoa > Arthropoda > Malacostraca > Decapoda > Parastacidae > Cherax > Cherax quadricarinatus. The sequence continues at coordinate 17,353,388 of NC_091323.1, read as the reverse complement.
CCCCAATGAAAAGCAGGGGTGTCACTAGCACGTTAAGAGACCATACAATAAGTGTCAGGGGACCGAGACTGTTCAACTGCCTCCCAGCACACATAAGGGGGATTACCAACAGACCCCTGGCAGTCTTCAAGCTGGCACTGGACAAGCACCTAAAGTCAGTTCCTGATCAGCCGGGCTGTGGCTCGTACGTTGGTTTGCGTGCAGCCAGCAGCAACAGCCTGGTTGATCAGGCGCTGATCCACCAGGAGGCCTGGTCACAGACCGGGCCGCGGGGGCGTTGACCCCCGAAACTCTCTCCTGGTAAACTCCAGGTATTGTGTAATCTCAACATTGAGTTTCATTCGATGAGTTGTGCCATATTATACCTTGTATTGCATTACAGTTTCAGTTACGTAAGCTTCCATTCTAATATTCTACTTATGTATGTTATAATGCTCAATTGTTGTGTACTTTGACTTTGTATAGAATCAGCCCAAGCCGTACACCTGCCGTCTCTAGTTTGTATTAGTTGTATGTCGGGACGACATACGTTAGCGTCGCCGAGCTCTCAGTAGTAGTACCAGTTCCTAGTAACCAGTTACCAGTAACCAGTGTACCAGTAGATGACTCACTACCAACCGTCTCTGCGTGAATCACTGACTGTACTCATATTGCTGCTGACCATAGCAGGATTTCAAACACCCCCTCACCCATAGGCACTGTAAGTCAGTGAAGATAGGGAGCAGAGAGAGGCAGGTCGGCTGTTGGCGCTTTCCATACTTCCCGATATATATTATACGTACTACCAGCCAACGTGAGTATTCTTACCCCATCCACATATCGAAAAACCCACATGACATGTATGTGAGTGTGTGTACTCACCTAGTTGAGGTTGCGGGGGTCGAGTCCGAGCTCCTGGCCCCGCCTCTTCACTGATCGCTACTAGGTCACTCTCCCTGAGCCGTGAGCTTTATCATACCTCTGCTTAAAGCTATGTATGGATCCTGCCTCCACTACATCACTTCCCAAACTATTCCACTTACTGACTACTCTGTGGCTGAAGAAATACTTCCTAACATCCCTGTGATTCATCTGTGTCTTCAGCTTCCAACTGTGTCCCCTTGTTACTGTGTCCAATCTCTGGAACATCCTGTCTTTGTCCACCTTGTCAATTCCTCTCAGTATTTTGTAAGTCGTTATCATGTCCCCCCTATCTCTCCTGTCCTCCAGTGTCGTCAGGTTGATTTCCCTTAACCTCTCCTCATAGGACATACCTCTTAACTCTGGGACCAGTCTTGTTGCAAACCTTTGCACTTTCTCTAGTTTCTTTACGTGCTTGGCTAGGTGTGGGTTCCAAACTGGTGCCGCATACTCCAATATGGGCCTAACATACACAGTGTACAGGGTCCTGAACAATTCCTTATTAAGATGTCGGAATGCTGTTCTGAGGTTTGCCAGGCGCCAATATGCTGCAGCAGTTATTTGGTTGATGTGCGCTTCAGATGTGCCTGGTGTTATACTCACCCCAAGATCTTTTTCCTTGAGTGATGTTTGTAGTCTCTGGCCCCCTAGACTGTACTCTGTCTGCGGTCTTCCTTGCCCTTCCCCAATCCTCATGACTTTGCACTTGGTGGGATTGAACTCCAGGAGCCAGTTGCTGGACCAGGTCTGCAGCCTATCCAGATCCCTTTTTAGTTCTGCCTGGTCTTCGATCGACTGAACTCTTCTCATCAACTTCACGTCATCTGCAAACAGGGACACCTCGGAGTTTATTCCTTCTGTCATGTCGTTCACAAATACCAGAAACAGCACTGGTCCTAGGACTGACCCCTGTGGGACCCCACTGGTCACAGGTGCCCACTCTGACACCTTGCCACGTACCATTACTCGCTGCTGTCTTCCTGACAAGTATTCCCTGATCCATTGCAGTGCCTTCCCTGTTATCCCTGCTTGGTCCTCCAGTTTTTGCACTAATCTCTTGTGTGGTACTGTGTCAAACGCCTTCTTGCAGTCCAAGAAAATGCAATCCACCCACCCCTCTCTCTCTCTTGTCTTACTGCTGTCACCATGTCATAGAACTCCAGTAGGTTTGTGACACAGGATTTCCCTTCTCTGAAACCATGTTGTCTGCTGGTGATGAGATCATTCCTTTCTAGATGTTCAACCATTCTTCTCCTGACAATCTTTTCCATGATTTTGCATGTTATACATGTCAGTGACACTGGTCTGTAGTTTAATGCTTCATGTCTGTCTCCTTTTTTAAAGACTGGGACCACATTTGCTGTCTTCCATGCCTCAGGCAATCTCCCTGTTTCGATAGATGTATTGAATATTGTTGTTACGGGTACACATAGTGCCTCTGCTCCCTCTTTCAGGACCCATGGAGAGATGTTATCTGGCCCCATTGCCTTTGATGTATCTAGCTCACTCAGAAACCTCTTCACTTCTTCCTCGGTTGTGTGCACTGTGTCCAGCACATGGTGGTGTGCCCCACCTCTCCGTCTTTCTGGAGCCCCTTCTGTCTCCTCTGTGAACACTTCTTTGAATCTCTTGTTGAGTTCCTCACATACTTCACGGTCATTTCTTGTTGTCTCTCCTCCTTCCTTCCTTAGCCTGATTACCTGGTCCTTGACTGTTGTTTTCTTCCTGATGTGGCTGTATAACAGCTTTGGGTCAGATTTGGCTTTTGCTGCTATGTCGTTTTCATATTGACGCTGGGCCTCCCTTCTTATCTGTGCATATTCGTTTCTGGCTCTACGACTGCTCTCCTTATTCTCCTGGGTCCTTTGCCTTCTATATTTCTTCCATTCCCTAGCACACTTGGTTTTTGCCTCCTTGCATCTTTGGGTGAACCATGGGCTCATCCTGGCTTTTTCATTATTCCTGTTACCCTTGGGTATAAACCTCTCCTCAGCCTCCTTGCACATTGTTGCTACATATTCCATCATCTCATTAACTGGCTTCCCTGCCAGTTCCCTGTCCCACTGAACCTCATTCAGGAAGTTCCTCATTCCTGTGTAGTCCTCTCTCTTATAGTTTGGTTTCATTTGTCCTGGCCTTCCTGCTTCCCCCTCCACTTGTAGCTCTACTGTGTATTCGAAGCTCAAAACCACATGATCGCTGGCCCCAAGGGGTCTTTCATATGTGATGTCCTCAATATCTGCACTACTCAAGGTGAATACTAAGTCCAGTCTTGCTGGTTCATCCTCTCCTCTCTCTCTTGTAGTGTCCCTTATGTGTTGGTACATGAAGTTTTCCAATACCACCTCCATCATCTTAGCCCTCCATGTATCTTGGCCCCCATGTGGCTCCAAGTTCTCCCAGTCGATCTCCTTGTGGTTAAAGTCACCCATGATCAGTAGCTTTGCCCTGCATGCATGAGCTCTTCTGGCCACTGCAGCCAGTATGTCAACCATCGCTCTATTGCTCTCGTCATACTCTTGCCTTGGCCTCCTGCTGTTCTGTGGTGGGTTATACATCACTGCAATTATCACCTTGGGACCACCAGAGTGAAGCGTTCCCGCAATGTAATCACTTTCTTCTCCGCTGTCTCCTCTCTCCAGCTCATCAAAATTCCATCGGTGTTTGATCAGCAATGCCACTCCTCCACCCCCCCCCATGTTCCTTCTGTCTTTTCTCAGGATCTGGTATCCCGCTGGAAATATGGCATCTGTTATCATACCTGTAAGCTTGGTTTCTGTGATCGCTATGATGTCTGGTGATGCCTCTTTGACTCTTTCGTGCCACTCCTCCCACTTGTTTGTTATTCCATCAGCGTTTGTGTACCATACCTTCAGTTTCCTTTCCAACACTGTGGTTTGGGGGGCCTGTGGGGGTGGGAGACCTGGTAGCATACTGTGGGATTCTATGGTTGTGGGTTGGGTGGAAGCTGTGGGTATGGACTGTATTGTGTGTTGGGATGGTGTGATAGGTTGTGGGGTTCTGAGGATAGTTGTGTGTGTGCTTGCCCTTGCTGCTCTGTTCTGCTCTGACTGACCTCTGCTGGTTCCATCCTTGTCTCCTTTCCTAGCTCCTTTCGCTTTTTTGTCCTCTCCCTCAGCTGCTGTCTCTCTGTTCATGTTCTGTCTCTGTCTAGGAACACCTTCTTGTACTCTTCCGAGCTTTTCAATCGTGGTTTCTCTTGGAGGATCCTGTTCCGCACTGCTTCTGTCCTGAGAATCAGCTTGATCGGTCGGTTTCTCCCCTTCAAGTACCCCCCTATTCTCTGAAAATTTACAATCTCATCCATGTCTTCTCCCCCTATTTCCGTGATGATTTTCTCAATCTCCTTTCTTTCTTCCTGCCGTCTTTCAGTGTGTGTCCTTTCCTCTCTCTCCCAAAGCCCATGGATAATCACTAATTTTGCCCTTTCCTCCTCCCATTGCCTCTCCCTCTGTGACTCTGGTTCCTGTCTGTATGTGGTCATTTTCTCCCTTGATTTTTCCATTGGCTCTTGGTAGCATGGTTGTGCCTCAGCATTCAACCTATCTCCCTCTCCATCTGCACCCATCTGCTCTTCCCTTTCACTCCCTGGCCCTTCTTTGCAGGCTGATATGACCTTAGCATAATTCAAATCTCCTTCCTTCCTGTTCAGCCTCTCAGCTTCGTATGGTATGTCTTCTCTGGTTACTACCCCTGAGATTTGCTTCAGCCTGTTTACCTCAAATTCTAGAACCTTTACCCTGGCTACTGCAGTTTCGACTTGTGCCTCCCAATTCTTCGTCTCCTTCTCCAACCTCTTTTCCCATTTCACAGAGAGCTCTTTCTCCATTTTTCAGAAAGCTCTCCTAATTTTCTCTCCCATTCTTGCTCTATCCTTTTCCACTGTTCCTCCATCCATTCCTCCCTACCAGTACTATTGTCATCTGATCCCTGATTCCTGCGAGTCCAACCATTTTTTTTTAGTGAAAGAGAGAGAGAAAGAAAAAAAAGAAAAAGGGGGAGAGAGTGAGAGAGAGGGAGAGAGATAAGGGGAGCCTAGAAGGAGGGGAAAAGAAGGGTAAAAAGGGGGAGAAAGTGAGAGAGAGGGAAAAGGTAAGAGAGAGGGGGGGAGTGACAAGGGAGGAGAGAGAGAGAGGAAGAGAAAGTGAGAGGGAGAGAGAGGAAGAGAGGATGAGAGAAAGGGAGAGATAGAGAGAGAGAGAGAGAGAGAGAGAGAGAGAGAGAGAGAGAGGAGGGAGAGAGATGGGGGGAAAGGAAGGGTTATAGTGTCACTTCACAGGAAGGTGTGAAATCCTGTATATATGTGTGTTTGTGTGTGTGTGTGTGTGTGTGTGTGTGTGTGTGTGTGTGTGTGTGCTACAGCTATTCAATTGCCTAACAGCAGAGTTGTTCTCACCAAGTGTGTGTGGATATGTTTATGTAAATAGTCCTTATTTCCCACGTATGTACTACATATGTATTGTATATGTACCCAATCTCTTGGTTCCCACTGTACTCTTGTGCGTTTAAAATTACGTTCAAAAATAAATACTCTAGGCTTCGCCTACATGCCGCTACCTCTAAATTCTATTATATACCAGTAAATGCTGCTTATTCTAATTCTGATAGCTCGAGGAGAGTGATCCCCAATTCCAGCTAGAGACAGGTACTATTGACCCCATGCAACTCAAACTAGGTGAATATTACTTGCGGCTGGCAGTGGAGTAACGTTGCCGGTCTGTCCTGTCCCAGAAGTTGAAGGTGTTTGATGCTTCTCGGTAATTTTTCCACTAACTTCCTGTATGCACTATAGTCTCTACCTCTTCTAATTTTTTCACTCACTCACTGTATTTACTGACACATCTATACATATCTCTTATCTCCCTGGTCTTGAGTCACACTTATTCTTCAAATACCCCACTGCGTTATTATGGCAACACTATTTAGGCCTGACACAACCGTTCACCCTTCCAACGGCCCCCAATAACACTCAGCCACTAATTTCCTTCGTTTTCTATTCTGTGATCACTTATATTTCCTTTTTTCGGGGCTTAAGTGATTATATGCACTCTTATGCGTGCACACACCTATATCCCACACTCTATTCCTTACGGCACAGTCAGAAATTACCACCAAAACACGAGCTCAAACCGCGTGACTCCTCGACGAGTGTGTGTGTGTGTGTGTGTGTGTGTGTGTGTGTGTGTGTGTGTGTGTGTGTGTGTGTGTGTGTGTGTGTGTGTGTATGTGTGTGTGTGTGTGTGTGTGTGTGTGTGTGTGTGTGTGTGTGGTGTGTGTGTGGTGTGTGTGTGTGGTGTGTGTGTGTGGTGTGTGTGTGTGTGTGGTGTGTGTGTGGTGTGTGTGTGTGTGTGGTGTGTGTGTGGTGTGTGTGTGGTGTGTGTGTGTGTGGGGTGTGTATGTGTGGTGTGTGTGTGTGTGTGGTGTGTGTGTGTGTGTGGTGTGTGTGTGTGGTGTGTGTGTGTGTGGTGTGTGTGTGTGTGGTGTGTGTGTGTGTGGTGTGTGTGTGTGGTATGTGTGTGGTGTGTGTGTGTGGTGTGTGTGTGGTGTACTCACCTATTTGTACTCACCTATTTGTGGTTGCAGGGGTCGAGTCCTAGCTCCTGGCCCCGCCTCTTCACCGGTTGCTACTAGGCCCTCTCTCCCCGCTCCATGAGCTTTATCAAACCTCGTCTTAAAACTGTGTATGGTTCCTGCCTCCACTACGTCATTTTCTAGGCTATTCCACTGCCTTACAACTCTATGACTGAAGAAATACTTCCTACTATCTCTCTGACTCATTTGTGTCTTCAACTTCCAATTGTGGCCTCTTGTTTCTGTGTCCCCTCCCCGGAACATCCTGTCCTTGTCCACCTTGTCTATTCCACGCAGTATTTTATATGTCGTTATCATGTCTCCCCTGACCCTCCTGTCCTCCAGTGTCGTCAGGCCGATTTCCCTTAATCTTTCTTCATATGACATTCCCCTTAGCTCTGGAACTAACCTTGTTGCAAACCTTTGTACTTTCTCTAGTTTCTTGACGTGCTTTATCAAGTGCGGGTTCCAAACAGGTGCTGCATACTCCAGTATGGGCCTGACATACACGGTGTACAGTGTCTTGAATGATTCCTTACTAAGGTATCGGAATGCTGTTCTCAGGTTTGCCAGGCGCCCATATGCTGCAGCAGTTATCTGATTGATGTGTGCTTCCGGAGACATGCTCGGTTTTATACTCACCCCAAGATCTTTCTCCTTGAGTGAGGTTTGCAGTCTTTGGCCACCTAGCCTATACTCTGTCTGTGGTCTTCTGTGCCCTTCCCCTATCTTCATGACTTTGCATTTGGCAGGATTAAATTCGAGAAGCCATTTGCTGGACCAGGTGTCCAGTCTGTCCAGGTCTCTTTGAAGTCCTGCCTGGTCCTCATCAGATTTAATTCTCCTCATTAACTTCACATCATCTGCAAACAGGGACACTTCTGAGTCTAACCCTTCCGTCATGTCGTTCACATATACCAAAAATAGCACTGGTCCTAGGACCGACCCCTGTGGGACCCCGCTCGTCACAGGTGCCCACTGTGATACATCATTACGTACCATGACTCGTGTGTGTGTATATGTGTGTGTGTGTGTGTGTGTGTGTACTCACCTATTTGTGGTTGCAGGGGTCGAGTCCTAGCTCCTGTTTGTGTGTGTGTGTGTACTCACCTAATTCACCTAATTGTGGTTGCAGGGGTCGAAACTCAGCTCCTGGCCCCGCCTCTTCACTGATCGCTACTGGGTCCTCTCTCTCTCTGCTTCCTGAGCTTTGTCATACCTCTTCTTAAAACTATGTATGGTTCCTGCCTCCACTACTTCACTTGCTAGGCTATTCCACTTGCTGACAACTCTATGACTGAAGAAATACTTCCTAACGTACCTGTGACTCGTCTGAGTCTTCAGCTTCCAGTTGTGACCCCTTGTCCCTATGTCCCCTCTCTGGAACATCCTATCTCTGTCCACCTTGTCTATTCCCCGCAGTATCTTGTATGTCGTTATCATGTCTTCCCTGACCCTTCTGTCCTCCAGTGTCGTCAGTCTGATTTCCCTTAACCTTTCCTCGTACGACATTCCCTTGAGCTCTGGGACTAGCCTTGTTGCAAACCTTTGTACTTTCTCTAACTTCTTGACGTGCTTGACCAGGTGTGGGTTCCAGACTGGTGCTGCATACTCCAGTATGGGCCTAACATACACAGTGTACAGTGTCTTGAACGATTTCTTATAAAGGTATCGGAACGCTATTCTCAGGTTTGCCAGGCGCCCGTATGCTGCAGCAGTTATTTGGTTGATGTGTGCCTCTGGTGATGTGCTCGGTGTTATGGTCACCCCAAGGTCTTTCTCCCTGAGTGAGGTCTGTAGTCTTTGTCCACCTAGCCTATACTCTGTCTGCGGTCTTCTTTGCCCCTCCCCAATCTTCATGACTTTGCATTTGGCTGGATTGAATTCGAGAAGCCAGTTACTGGACCACATGTCCAACCTGTCCAGGTCTCTTTGCAGTCCTGCCTCATCCTCGTCCGATTTAATTCTTCTCATAAACTTCACGTCATCTGCGAACAGGGACACTTCTGAGTCTATCCCTTCCGTTATGTCGTTCACATATATCAAAAATAGCACTGGTCCTAGAACTGACCCCTGTGGGACCCCGCTCGTAACAGGCGCCCACTGTGATACCTCTTCACGTGTGTGTGTGTGTGTGTGTGTGTGTGTGTTAGTTACCATTTTTCCTAGGCACATGTCGATTAGACACTAGGCCTGTTGTATGTGTGTGTGTGTGTACTCACCTAGTTGAGGTTGCATGGGTCGAGTCCGAGCTCCTGGCCCCGCTTCTTCACTGATCGCTTCTAGGTCACTCTCCCTGAACCGTGAGCTTTATCATACCTCTGCTTAAAGCTATGTATGGATCCTGCCTCCAATACATCTCTGTGGAAAATTTTTAATTTTCCGAAACTATAGCGCCTAATAGGTGTTTTATGTGCCGATATGAGTCAAAAATGTATTCGAAAATAGAGTAGAACCGAGAGTTCCCTTTGCGCATGCGCGGATGTGCGGGGGCAGGTGGCGGGTTTGTTTTGAAGGTGGAGAGGAAGCGGGGAAAGCATGGAACCACGAAATTGGCATTCACGGCGGCCTAAGGATTAATATAGGCCTCATTTCGTAATAGGAAGTGTCGTAACTGTTCCTGGTGGAGAGTGAGGGAACGTGATTTACGGGACCACGGTAATAGAGTGGTAAAATTGAGTTAATAAGGGTAGGACCGATGGTGACTAACGCGTCGTCATGGACTGTGTCCCGGGGAAAATTACCCTTGGTTTAATCATCACTCATCGGTCTCAGATCTTAATGGAGTGATCTCTAATGTGTATAATAATTATGAGCCATTAAATCGTCTGGTGAATTGCAATGTAATTAATGATAATAACGCTAAGTTAAGAGAATGCGTGAAGTGAAATAAGTTGTTTTGCTCCGAGTGAACACGTTAGACCTCGTTGTTCCTGAGACGAGGAAAGTGAAGCGCCTTGAGTCACGACTTTTAAAGCGGGACAAACCAACGGATACCTCGTCCTGCTGGAATGAGAACCGTGTCGGTGTAGCAGGACATCGAAATGAGATGGTGAATGGAGGAATATGGAGTATCCATCACCCACAGTTAAGTAACCCTTCTAGTTATAACAGACTTATGCTGGCCAGTTGTGTTATGTTGTAATTAGACAGGTTATGAGTGATCCAGCTACATCAAGGGACCACCAGAGAACATCTGGTAAGTGGTGGGATTATGTACAAATGTTTTCCTTGATGTATGTATCCAGGTGTATCCTACCCCCCCCCCTTCATTCAGCTAAACTAATATAATCTATACAGTCCACAATTAATTAGTAGCACCGTACTTGTGGGTGCTATCCAATCCATACTGGTCTCGGATAGATATGGATAAGATTGTGAGGTCGAGGGGACCACTTGCCGCGACCAGGGGTGGTTAAGTTTTCTCACATGTCTACACGGGGTGACTACGGTAAACAATATGATTGTCTCCCAATGAGATTACTGGTATGTATATAATGTTGAGGTACATACAGGTAAGCACCCTAGAAAATTTTCCATATCTGCACGTTGGTCCTTCGTGAACCGGATGCAATCAGTGAAAAAATTAATTGAATTAATTACTTAATAATTAAGTGACTGATTGAAGGAAGTGGGTGTAGGGTGCACGAGTTTAATCGATCGTGTGATGGAGGATAATTAGCCCAATAAATTGCTAGCACATGGGTGGCTAGGATTTATACAAGAGTAAAGTGCAAGAATTACTCTTATAAGGCGTCTACTTAAGTAGTATAATGGGTGATTATTAATTCCCTAACCATGGCTGGGTCTGAGGAAGTTAGTGCGGCTGGTAAGTCCATGGATGCCAAAGCAAAGAAAGCGTCACTACAAGCTCGGAAGGGTCATGTTACTAAATCATACAAGAAGTGTATGGAGTTAATGAGACAAGAAACGGTAAACCCTGATGAATTAAAGCTACACCTAGATGCCTTAGGAAATAGACATGAGTCATATAGATTGTGGTTTAAAGACTATGAAAAGGAGCTGCTAGAGAATTGTGCAGATGATGCTGAAAGGGAGCGGCTGCTGGATCAACATTATGAAGTGGAGGACAACATTGTGCCCTGCAAAACTAAGGCTTTGGAGAAGGTAAAGGGTGTAAACAATGTTGTTGGTCAACCTAGTAAGGAAAGTCAGAGGCGTCTACCAAAACTCCCAGAATTATGTATGCCTGTGTTTAATCCGGGAGAACACTGGGAGGAGTTTTGGTCTATCTTTAAAGCAGTCGTACATGATAGGAGTGATCTTGCAAGTGTTACCAAATTATGCTATTTAAAGGGACAAGTAAGGGGAGATGCGCATGTTCTCATACAAGCATTCCCAAATGTAGATGACTCCTATAGTGAGGCAGTTGACTTGTTGGAGGTCACTTACGGTAACTTGGAGCAAAGTAGGCTGGACCTAGTAGCTAGTTTGGCTAGTTTGAAGACTCCAGATCACAACCGCAACAGCTTACAGCAATTTAGGATCAAACTAGAAAGCACTCTTAAGACCTTGAGTAATAAATATGATCTGGAGGGAGCAGAGTGGTTGTTGAGTGCCTTGATTCAGAATAAATTGAACCACAAGACCATAGAGTGGTTATCTAACAGATATCACAAGGGTTACTTCAGGTTGGAAGAAATAAGAGTGGGACTGCAAGAGCTAATTGTCCAACTGCAGACCAGCCAACCCATTACCTCTAGGAATACCACGTCTACAGACCCCAGTGCACCTGCCAAGTTCCACAAAGGAAACCTTATCCTAATATCAATAATCCTAAGCCACCTACTACACGGGGTTACGTAGGCACGTATCAAGTGACAGGTGCCAGTTATAGTGGTTCTCCACCTCCAAGCAAGAGGAGGAAGTACCACAATAAGGGTAGCCCAGTTGATAAGAGGTCAGGCAAAGAAAGGAGAGATTGTATCTTCTGCAACGGTACTCATTTCTCTAAGAACTGTAATGCCTATAATTCATGGGATGTTAAAGTGGAAAGATTGGAAGAGCTTGCTAGATGTATCAGGTGTCTAGGAAATCATAATGTAAGGGATTGCCGTGCTAACTTGCACTATTGTTATCAGTGTAACAAGGGAAGACACCACATAGCTATGTGTAAGGGCAGATCTAATCGTAATAATGGTAACAATAGTACTGATAGTGATAATAACCCGGACACAACAGTAGCCCACGTAAAGATTGCAGCTAACGTCGGTAATGATGGCCTAGCTGAGGTAGCTTTGCCTGTGTTGGATGTGGTGATTAATGATAAACGGCGTAAATCCAAAACTGTAACAGCATTACTGGATCAGGGATCACAACGTACCTTCATAAAACGTAACTACCTTAATGGGATGAAGGTACAAATGGGAGATCCTGCTATACTCAAGCTATCTGGCTTTCTCTCGAATAAGAAGGCCCAGTCATACGACACTGTTTATGTAACTGTCCGGCTGGGCAATGAGAGAAAACGTATTAATGCCGTAATTGTGGATAGGCTCCCAGAGAAAATATCTACAATAGGGCTTGGTAACGCTACTGAAAGGCTTTCGAGTAAGGTAAATTTGGCACCTTCTGGTATAAATAATGATTCTGTGGGGCCAATAGATATTTTGATAGGTAGTGACCATTATGCCACCTTTGTAAAGGGTATGACAAAGAAATGCGGAGTCACCCTTCTAAGGACCGCAGGAGGTCACGTGATGTATGGCAGGCTTCCTCGTACCGATAATGAATGACTGGAGGAAGCCATAAATACAGTTACGGTGTGTCTTACTCATGAAGTATCACCCCAGTATAAATATACTTCAATAGAGGATGAAGTTGAACCTGTGTATAAATTATGGGAATTGGACAGCATAGGGATCAATGTAAATGAAGAAAGTCCAGATGATTCCTTTACTCAAGAACAATACCAGAAGGATGTTAAATTTGAATCTGGACAATACTGGGTGAGACTTCCGTGGAAGCTGAACCATCCAGACCTACCAACTAATTACCGGATGGCGTATGGACAATTAAAGGCTCAGCTCCACGAATTGAACAAGACACCAGAACTGTTGACTGCTTACGATGATATAATTAATGAGCAGTTAAATAATAAATTCATAGAGGAGGTACCTCCCGAGTAAACCCAGATTTATGGTCACTATTTGCCACACCACGGAGTGAAGAAGGATTCTAAGACCACTCCTCTGAGGATTGTGTTTAATTGTAGTGCCAGGAGTAATAAAAGTGTACCTAGTTTGAATGACTGTTTGATGACAGGTCCGTCGTTGACGGAAAAACTGGGAGACATACTATTAAACTTCAGGGTTAAGAATTATGCCTTTACGGCAGACATAAGTAAAGCTTTCTTGAGAGTGGGTCTGCAGGAGGCTGACCGGGATTGCACTAGGTTCTTATGGCCCGAGAATCCTAGTGACCCACTTAGTCCCCTGAAGACTTTTCGCTTCAGGAGTGTATTGTTTGGTGCTACCTCCAGTCCGTTCCTACTCCAGGCAACGATAAATGCACACCTTAAGCGTACGGGTGGTCCACTGAGTGAAGTAATGGGTAAACAATTTTATGTGGACAATTTCCTGGGGGTGACGTCTACTGAAGAGGAACTAATGAGCATATACGCAGGGGCTAATGAAATAATGCAAGGTGCAAATATGCCCCTGAGGGAATGGAACAGTAATTCGTCCAGTTTAAGAGTTCAAATAAATAAAGACAACCCTGGAGTTGAAGTGTCCAAATATAGTAATGTGCTGGGACTGACTTGGGACACAGAGGGAGACTTGTTATCGTTAAAGTCTAATGACTACAGCATGCCCAATAAATTAACCAAGAGAGTCTTGCTTGCAGAAGTTTCAAAATGCTTCGATCCACTAGGCTTAGTGTCCCCACTTACCATAAGAGGAAAATTGTTGATACAAGAAGCATGGAAGCTTAAGTGTGCTTGGGATGAAACCCTACCTGAGGAATTTGTTGAAAGGTGGGAAGAACTAATAGGGGAATATGTAAAATTACCAATGTTGAAGTTCCCCCGTAATGTGGCCAGTCAAGATGGAGAAAATGTACTCCACATTTTTTGCGATGCTTCGAAATTAGCATATGGAGCAGTCGCTTACCTTCAATGTAATAGTGCCATTTCTCTTGTTATGTCTAAGGCTAAGGTGGCTCCAATCAAATCACGCACCTTACCTCAGTTGGAATTAACGGCCATTTATGTAGGTGTCAAATTAGCCAATTATATAAGAAATAAATTGCGAGAGATAAATATCAGCGACACCGTAATTTGGTCTGATAACGAGGTATCCTTACAATGGATTCGTAATGGTAACAGTAAGATTGTGTATGTACAAAACAGAGTCGCTGAAATCAATCAAATGCAGGAGAAATATAACAGTTTGGGTCAGCATATGTTAACCTTTAATCACATTCCTGGTGACGAGAACCCAGCTGACTTCTTGTCTCGAGGCTTGACTTATGAAAAATTTGTGAGTGCTTTATCGTGGTTTAAAGGGCCAAGTTGGCTGGTGGACAAAATTAACTGGCCGGTGCAAAAGGCACATATTGCTCCTGTCGAAATTACGGTGAGCACCGCTCCGGTCAGTAGTCCCTCCTTAGCCATTGATATGAACAGGTATTCTTCCTTACCTAAGCTGATTAGTGTGACCAGGTTAGTGTTTAAATTTATAAGTAAGATGAATATCTCACATAATTTTCCCCATCCCCTGAAATACTGGCTACAGAGGGTACAAGAAGAAACCTACAGGGATGAGATTAAATTCATGATGGACGGAAAAATTGTGAAAGGCTCAATAATAGAAAAGCTGGGGCTGTATTTAGAGGATGATGTAATTAGGTGCAGAGGCAGGTTACAAAATGCTGAATTGGGGGAATATGCTAAGCACCCTATCTTGCTGCCCAAAACTCATCACCTGACAACCTTGATTGTCTTTAATGCCCATAATAACGTGATGCACGGTGGGGTACAGGATACCTTAAACTGTATTCGGGAAACCTTCTGGATTCCACAAGGACGGCAAAGTGTAAAAGGGGTTATCAAGTCGTGTGTAATATGTCGCCGGGTGGATGCCAGAACCTACATGTACCCAGGTCCTCCACCATTGCCCAAGGAACGTGTGCAGTTGGTAAAACCATTTGATGTGACCGGAGTGGACTATAGTGGGCCAATCATTTTGACAGGTACTTCAGATGGTGTCCCCTTGAAGGTGTATGTATGTCTATTCACTTGTACAGCTACTAGGGCTGTTCATCTAGAAGTGGCTCAGGACTTGTCTGCAGAACAGTTCATACAGCTGTTCCGGAAATTTGCAGCTAGACGATCCTGTCCAAGATTGATGATCTCAGATAATGCCACCAATTTTGTAGCGGGTGCTCAACACTTGATGAAATTAAATAAGAGTGATGATGTACAGTCTTTGTTGACCCAGCGAGGGTGTGTCTGGAAATTTATTACTCCCAGAGCCCCTTGGCAGGGAGGACTGTACGAAAGAATGATAGGTACAGTGAAAAGATGTCTTCGTAAGGTGCTACACAGGAAGAGAATTGATTTGGAGGAATTCCGGGCAGTGTTGGTGGAGGCAGAGAATCGAGTGAACAGTCGCCCTCTGTCATACATGAGCGACACTCCTGACGCGGAGATACTGACTCCCTCTCACCTAATATGTGGACAAAGGTTAGAAGCTGCACCTATCTATAGAGATAATCCCGAGGGAGGTGATGAGGATTACAATAACGTGACTGTGTTGAGTGACAAGTTCAAGATGTTAAATAAGGTAATTATTCATTGGTCTGATGTGTGGCGTAAAGAATATCTTCTTACACTACGTGAACACTTTTATGGTGCGCCAGAGGCAGTAAACCGACAGAACATTCAACCAGGTGACATTGTGTTAATTGATACGGAACAACATCGAACATTGTGGCCTCTGGGCAAGGTAGTTACATTATACCCAGATGCACAAGGTGTTGTCAGAAACGTCAAAGTGTTGTGTCGTGGTCAGGAAAGTTTGCGTACCATTAATAAATTAATTCCCTTAGAATTAAATGGTGTTCAATCCAGTGCAGATGGAAACCTAAGGGAAAGTGACACGAGTGATATTGAAGACCCTGACCGGGTAATGCAAGAAGAAACTGTAGTAAGACCCACCAGGAAAACAGCCGCGCAATCTAGAGAGGGCTGGAATCGTCTCCTGGAGGAAGACGCAATTTAAGTCGTCTAACAACGACTTCTGCCCGGCCGCAGTGTGGAAAATTTTTAATTTTCCGAAACTATAGCGCCTAATAGGTGTTTTATGTGCCGATATGAGTCAAAAATGTATTCGAAAATAGAGTAGAACCGAGAGTTCCCTTTGCGCATGCGCGGATGTGCGGGGGCAGGTGGCGGGTTTGTTTTGAAGGTGGAGAGGAAGCGGGGAAAGCATGGAACCACGAAATTGGCATTCACGGCGGCCTAAGGATTAATATAGGCCTCATTTCGTAATAGGAAGTGTCGTAACTGTTCCTGGTGGAGAGTGAGGGAACGTGATTTACGGGACCACGGTAATAGAGTGGTAAAATTGAGTTAATAAGGGTAGGACCGATGGTGACTAACGCGCCGTCATGGACTGTGTCCCGGGGAAAATTACCCTTGGTTTAATCATCACTCATCGGTCTCAGATCTTAATGGAGTGATCTCTAATGTGTATAATAATTATGAGCCATTAAATCGTCTGGTGAATTGCAATGTAATTAATGATAATAACGCTAAGTTAAGAGAATGCGTGAAGTGAAATAAGTCGTTTTGCTCCGAGTGAACACGTTAGACCTCGTTGTTCCTGAGACGAGGAAAGTGAAGCGCCTTGAGTCACGACTTTTAAAGCGGGACAAACCAACGGATACCTCGTCCTGCTGGAATGAGAACCGTGTCGGTGTAGCAGGACATCGAAATGAGATGGTGAATGGAGGAATATGGAGTATCCATCACCCACAGTTAAGTAACCCTTCTAGTTATAACAGACTTATGCTGGCCAGTTGTGTTATGTTGTAATTAGACAGGTTATGAGTGATCCAGCTACATCAAGGGACCACCAGAGAACATCTGGTAAGTGGTGGGATTATGTACAAATGTTTTCCTTGATGTATGTATCCAGGTGTATCCTACCCCCCCCCCTTCATTCAGCTAAACTAATATAATCTATACAGTCCACAATTAATTAGTAGCACCGTACTTGTGGGTGCTATCCAATCCATACTGGTCTCGGATAGATATGGATAAGATTGTGAGGTCGAGGGGACCACTTGCCGCGACCAGGGGTGGTTAAGTTTTCTCACATGTCTACACGGGGTGACTACGGTAAACAATATGATTGTCTCCCAATGAGATTACTGGTATGTATATAATGTTGAGGTACATACAGGTAAGCACCCTAGAAAATTTTCCATAATCTCTTCCCAAACTATTCCACTTACTGACTACTCTGTGGCTGAAGAAATACTTCCTAACATCGTGTGTGTGTGTGTATGTGTGTTTGTTTGTGTGTGTGTGTGTGTGTGTGTGTGTGTGTGTGTGTGTGTGTGTGTGTGTGTGTGTGTGTGTGTGTGTGTGTGTGTGTGTGTGTGTGTGTGTGTGTGTTTGTGTGTGTGTGTGTGTGTGTATATGTGTGTGTGTGTATGTGTGTGTTGATTATTATATCTTATGAAAAACAATAATATATAACCTTGCGTAAGTATTTGTCCTTGCTCGAGGCAAAAGACTTCCGGTAAAGAAATGACATTGTTTGCTACATCCGTTCACACAGCAATATTTGCGTCATTCTATCTGGGTTAAGAATATTATCTTGCATGCAGTACGTTAAGAATATTATCTTGCATGCAGTACGTTAAGAATATTATCTTGCATGCAGTACGTTAAGAATATTATCTTGCATGCAGTACGTTAAGAATATTATCTTGCATGCAGTACGTTAAGAATATTATCTTGCATGCAGTACGTTAAGAATATTATCTTGCATGCGGTACGTTAAGAATATTAGAATAGTGTCTTGCATGCAATACATTAAGAATATTATTTTGCATGCAATATGTAAAGAATATTACGTGGAGTATGTTAAGAATATTATCTTACGTGCAGTATTTTAGGAATATTATCTTGCATGAATTATGTTAAGACTATTATATAGCATGCAATACTTTGAATAATATGAGTTATATACTGTTGGGTGAGGTCAGTAACTGGATGGAGAGTCATTAA